>NW_026455181.1:0-4777 GCF_943734635.1 Anopheles cruzii | reverse complement strand
GGGCGGCCACCGGTGCTTCCACCCGGTGGCGGTGCCGGCGCCGGTGTGTCGTTGCATATTTCGGCGTAGATACTCTCCGCCGGCACCGTCGTCACGTCCGGTTCGTGGAGCACGATCGAGTCACGCACACTGCTGTACGGTAGGTCGTCCTCCAGCACCTGCGCGCTGTTCCTTTTCCGGTTCTCGACCTCCGCCTCCTGCTGTACTCTCAGCGACACCGACTTCAGTCGCCGATGGGCCGCTGCCGCTTCCTGTTCGCCCGACCATCCGCCTCGTTTGCCGGCACTAGGCTCCTCCTCCTCACGGTTCATGTAGCGCAGGTCTTCGAACGAAAGGATCACCTCGTTGGAGGTGCTCCGGTTCTTTCCGCTGGCCGCCGGTGCACCGCGCTGTTTACCCTGCTTCCCGTGGACCAGCGCTCCACTGCCACTGGCCAGATGCAGGAGCTGCTGGATGCTGGAGGACGATTTGCTGTACTGTTTCGTCTTGACGTGGAACTCACTGTACAGCTTCTGCGTCATGAAGGACTGCTGGTGGGCGGCGGTGCGCAGCGGGAAGAACAACGTGTCCCCGTCGAGCTCGGACAAGCGATCGTCATCGTCATCGTCGCCACCCTCCACCGAGCCCGAAATATTGGTCACCAGGTCCGGGCGGTTTTTACCGGCCGAGGCCACTCCGTCTCGCTGGTGGCCAATGTGCTGCAGCGAGCGGGACTTCTGCATACCGGCCGTGCCGCTCCCGAGGCACGACGTGCTGTCCGACTCGTAACCGCTGCTAAGGATCTTTTCCGCACTCCCGCAACCCGGGGCCGGATTGAGACTGACCAGCTCGTCTTCCGTGCCTCCTCCTCCACCGAGCAGAATGTCCGACGAGCTGGTGGCCCGCTGGGAGGTGACGCCGGACAAGCCGAGAGTGCCGAACCGTTCCTGGATCAGCTTCGACATGTCCTTGTACCGGTCGAGGCTCGTCCGTTTGTCCCACTCGTCGTCGACCGTCGTCGTCGGCGAGACCGGGCGACCGTGATGGTGGCCACCGCCACCGCCGACGCCGGTCGCTTTCCCGCCGCCTCCCAGTCCCTTGAACCAGCGGCTAGAGGACTTCGCTTTGCCTCCGGGACCGCCATTCGCCGTGAACACCTTCATCTTCTCGCTGAATCCACCGGCCGGCAACGAGTGCGGTTGGTGGGTCAATTCCTGCCGCGACGATCCATCGAACGAGCGGTCATCCAAACTGTGATGATGGTGGTGCTGGTGGTGATTTTGCTGGTGGCTATGGTGGTCTTCGTGGTGGTGGTCACTCCGGGCCCGAGCACCGCACTCGAGACTTTCCAGATCATTTTTACTTAAAAATATGATGGAATCTTCCTTCTCGTGGCCGGAACCGTTGCGATCGTGGCCACCGCCGCCGGAACCACCGCCAAACAGCCGGCCGAATGCCCGCAGGACATCGCTACCCTTCGACGACAGCTCCTTGCCGGCACCGCTCGTGTTGGACCCGAGCGAGCTCGGGCCCGTCGTGGTCGTGAGCGTGGCACTGGGCGAAACGGGTTCCCGGTCGCGGTGCTGCTGCTGCTGCTGGGCCGCCACCGCCACCATCTGCTGCAGTTCGATGGCGTTCGTCTCGTGGTCGACGATGCGCAGAAAGTTGTCGCAGTTGAACTGGCAGAACTTGAGCACCGTCTGCACGTTCGGGTTGAGCAGCATGTGCTGCTCGCTCTCGAAGCCCATCGTGCACTTGGCGAACTTCATCTGCGGTGCCAGGTGCAGCTTGGTGAGCGTCAGCGTCGAGGTCAGCTGCTGCTCGTCCAGCGGACACGCGATGAGGAAGTTTTCTTCGCTGCACTTTGCGATCGTCACGTACTCTGTGTAAGAAGGAGGCCAATTAGTGGACAGATTAATCTTTCCCTGGAAATTCCCCACTCACCGGGTACGGTCGAGGGCAGCCCGTTTTGGGGCGAGATGAGCCGCAGATTCAGCGGCAGACTAACGTCCGATTGCATGATGAACCCGATCCGATGCACACAGTCCCGGCTGAGCTGCCGTTTCCGATTTTGCAGCGGGTTGTTGCCGCTGTTGTGGGTGTTGTTCGTGCCGCCACCATTCTGCTGCTGGTGATGATGGTGGCCGAAACCGGCCCCACCACCACCACCGCAGCCCGCCTTCTGCAGCACGGGTGCACTGTGCTGCTCGATTTCGTAGAACTTCCCTTTGGCCGATAGTGAGACGTAGTAGATCTGAAAGAGCAGCACCGAAAGAGTGTTGTTACTTTGCTACTTGTCCCCTCAGGAACAGTTGGTACGGTACCTGTCGATTGTCGTCCAGAAGCTGGGCGTACTTTCCTCGCTCCTTCTCGCGGCCCCCGATGTGCCGCTCGCTGGTCAGCGACGACGTGGTATCCTTGTGACTAGCGGACGCCGTCTTGTGGTCGCCGTCCTGAAACACGGCCAGCAAACGGTACACCTGGCCCGCCTTGGCCGTCGCCTTCACGTAGTGCGCCTTGTGGCTAAAGTTGTCGGCTGTCGGTAAGACGGGGAATGTGTGGACATGAACAATCCGGCCAGCTCGTGGGTTTATCCATAGATAGCGATGATACTTACGACCGTGCGATTCGGTATAGGCGGCCAGATTTTCCAGCGAAAGAAACTTGTACACCTGATCCCGGACCAGCTGGACGATCGTCGTGTAGACGGTGGCGGACGCCGCGCCCTTCTCGTTGATGAACGAGAAGTACCCTGTGTCCAAAGAGAGAGAGAGAGTGAGATGAGCGATGAGAGATTACACCTGGACACCAGTATGATAAACACATAAACGCCTAACAGACTCTACCAGCAGACCTGGAAGATTCCCATGGGTCGGTCCACACGGGTCGCGTCTATCTCTGTTCTTTCTGACCGTTTTGCGGTCCGCGGTGGCAGTTCCCACATTAGCATATCAACAAAACCCATAAGTTATGGCGCGCTACAACCTGGCTAGCCCGTTCGAAATGACCAATAATTAAAGAATGTGGATGATTATGCACCAGAAACAAAGAAAAAACGGTTGCTGATAGGGCGCGCGTTAGATTACATTTCTTCTCAAGTGATTGTTTTCGAGGTGAATAGGTGCAGAAAATTCCTGAACTGGACTGGCACCGGGCTGCAACTGGGCGGGTTGCATAATGGCATCCCCCGGGCGGAGATGACCGTGAGAGACATGGGCTGGGCTGGGCTGGTCAAGTCTGAGCTGATGGAACGGTCAGTTGCCTGGGCGCTTCATTAGCATCCCATGGTCTACTACCAAACAAAAAAGGGCTCCACCGAAAGATGGCGGGATCGCACTTGTGTGTGTGTGTGGGAGTGAAATCGGATAGTAATTAGGTTAACGGTCTCGCCTGGCCTCTGATCGGCGACCGGTATTGGATCTCCCCGGGCGGGGGGGCTCATCTGTGGCCTAAAATATGGCCGCCCGCCGAGAGAGCTTCTCCGCCCATTAATAACCGTCTAATCTGTACGGCTTCTTATAATTAGCTGTCGTCTTCAATCGGCGGGCCGATGGATGTATGTAGGAGCCCCACACCGCCCTCCGGGCGGACAAATGGTCCGCGGACAACGCGGGCTACCGCGTTACGCAAATGCCGCGTTGCGTGTTATCGCACTCGCATCAAGCGCGTGAGTGAGTGTGGAAATGTGGCCGCGGTCGCCATTTTGGGTAGCAGGATGCTGCCGGATAAGATCGGGACTCGGCTGCTCGCCGTGCGGCGCCATGTTTCGACAATCATGAGAAGCACGGCAGAATCGCGGCGAACAAACGCCGGAGGTTGGGCCTCAGATCGCGGTGAAAGCATCGAACTCGATGGCGGATCCGCCGCCGCGCGGGGAAATCTGAGCTTTTCCCTTCGAAAAGCCAGCAAGAAAATTGGTTTTGGAAATTTATGCCAACGACGGGGCTACATAATTTTGAAACAATGTCGACAAACGCGCAAGCGCAAGAAGGTGTCGAAGAGAAAACAAGGAGGGAAAGAAAATTTCCTCCCCCCCCCCGGGGGCCCCCCACAAAATGGCTGGCATCGGGTGAAGGCAAATCGATGGTTCCTCTGTTTTCTTTGCGCCGGAGAAACGGAAGGTTAGACTTAAAAGCCCATCGAATTATAACCTTCTTCGTTCGCCGAAAGCTATTACATCAACAGGTGATCTCTCTTACGCGAGTGCGGTTCAGCCCCGGTGATGTCCGTGGCATTGACATCACGGCTTCATTGATCGCCTCTGAACCGTTTATGCTCCGAACGGCGTAATGATGGCAAACAAGCATTGCTCGAGCCAAAAGACAGACGGTGAGCTGCCATTTTTTGGCACCATTTAAAATAATGACACAACCCATTAGACGCCCCAAGGAGCTGCGCCCGAACCGAACCGAAGAACGAATCGAACAACCTAATGTCCTACTTGTGCCGCGGGCTCCGAATCGTATCGAATGACATCTTTTCGGTGCCATTCCACAGTGTAAAAACGCAGGCAAGATACCCTGCCGCCCAAGGCCGCCAATCATCGCACGGCGATCAGACCGAGACCCTCCCAAACGCTCCCACTAGGAACAGATTTGAAAACTCAATCAATAGATAACCGTTGTGGTGGGCACACGATGCACACGATCAGCACACGATCGTCATTCGATCACCACAAAGAGCCCTCATTCATCGCCAGGGTTATGCGGTACCGTGTATGCTCTGGCCGTGGTTCAAGTTCAAACCACCGCCGTTATGTAGCATGCGGGTCGTGTTTCTTCCCTTCCGGATGTCCCCC
>NW_026455180.1:0-4777 GCF_943734635.1 Anopheles cruzii | reverse complement strand
TTTTTGTGTGTTAAACATTTTCCGATTCTCAACGCACACACCTAGTAAATACGCTCTCCGCAACTGACGGGGAACGGTAAAAAAAGCGCAACGAGAAAGAAAGTTATGGTGGTGTGGTGGGTTGTGGATCGCAAGAGAACACCCGGAGGAGACGTGCCACAACGGGCCGGTTGAAGGAATTTGTTTTTTGATGCTACCAATTGAGGGGGGAAAATGATAAATTCGGCACATCAGCAGCACGCCACCGCTGTTTTGTGGTCAATTATTGTAGAATTTATTACATAAGCCACAAAAGTGAAAGCTGCTGGAGCATAGGCCTTTGTTGGAGTCATCAGGCTCAATCTGTTACAGACCGGGACTGGGAGAAGCTCCTGGAGTGGACTGCAAATTCCTGGGCACCCTCGCGGAGGTTCCTTTACCCAGAGCCAGCCACGGTGCCGGCGAAACGAGTAATTGATTGATGTGAAGCTGTGTCTCTGCGCGTCGCAGTTGGTGCCGTGCTGGATGCGCCCTTCGTTCTCGCTCGCCATTAATGGGTTAAACAAGTTATAAAACTGTCGTTCGGAAAAGTCTTGACAATATGTTCTTGGTGTGTTGCGCTTAGTTCGATAACGGTAGCAGGAACCACCATTTCAGATGCTTCGTCGTCGTCTGTCTTCTTCTAGATTGGTGGATACCATCCGTGAGACCGCAATGGAATTTCTATTCCGCCACTAATTGTTCAATAATGTGGCTCAATTGAGTAGCCTTTATCCAGAGTCGCATGGGATGTTGTGTGAACGAAGCTGGAATGGTTGATATGATGATGGCCGATCTGAAACATGCACTTGAAGTGATCCCAAAAATCTGTGACTTCTGTTGTGGCACTTGAAGTCATAGAATCGTTTGCGGCAGTTGTCAAGCAGACCAGCGGATTATAGAGGAACGATAATGCGGGCTTTTTATGCCCGCATGATAAAGTAGAAAAGAATGATACGATGAAAAAGATTCTGGAGTTAGTATTCAGGAGCTCTGTTGAAGTTCCGAGCGACATTAACATCAACTTGAAGTTTTTCGTTCAAGTTGACGTAGTGTTTTTCGCATAGAAATGGATGAATGTTGAATATGCTCCGTTTTTACAGTTGCTACAATAATAATAAATATTGGGTGTGTTCAAAAACTATTTATACAATTAATAAGATAACTTACGAGTTACGACGAATCCACTAACTGACTTGCACTTCAACAGTTGCAACAGGTTTCAAAAATACGAATTTCTTCGCATCGTTTTGGAATATTTTTCGCAACGTTTTTATGATGTCCGCTGAAAGTGTGTACCCAGCAGTCAGTGTCCATTACCGGAAGCGATCCTTTTTCTAAGCAATAAACTACGAAGGTCACTTCCAAAATTTCTTATCTTCTCGGCTGCTTTACGCGAAGCGGAAGGAATCTTTGTAGGAATCTTTGCCAACATTTGCAATTCCTTGCTCGGTCTGCCCTTCGGACCATTCCGACCCTAAACGCCAGTCATCCGGCACGGCGGCCTTAACGCGTTCCACACTCTCTTGACATTGGCCAGGAAGCCGGGGCCGGATACTTGCTTTCCCATTTCCTGTCCCCCGGCCTGTGGCACGGATGACGAATTAGAGAGAAATTAAAGAATCGAAATGGTTGCGCCTCGTCGTCGTTGGCGGGTCGTTAAATTGCACAGCATAACAACGACGAAACCTTATGCCCTATGCTGTGCTATGTTGTGCTGTGTGCTGTACGGCAAGTTGATGGTGCAGCACCAGCCGCCGTAACAGTGGCGCGCGATAGAGTTGTGTCGGGTGGCGGGGCCGTCCCATAGATGGTGTATATTTATGTACTATTACACCACTGATTATATGCTGCTGATGACTTCCCCACCGACACGGAGGTGTACTCTTCTGGCACTACTGGCGGTGGCGCCAGTGGGAAAAGTGGCGTGGCTTTGAGCGCGCTGCTGTCGTCGATAGTATCGAGTTAATCGAAGAACTGTGCGCCACACGCGGTTCTTCACGATTCGCGTGTTCGCAGCACACTGCACACCGGAAGATCGATGTTTCGATGGCAGGGGCCTGCTCAATGGGAGGGAAGTAAGTCCGCCAGACCGCGCGCCACGATGTCGTCGATTTTCAGTCCTGCTGGCGGCGCACGGGAAATTGGGGTTCACCTTACACGCGACGAGACGAGCAGAACGAGCGTGAACTGGCCTGGTGGCAACCGTTATTTGAGAGAAGTATCATAGTAGTCACCTCCGTAATGAGGTTCGTGGATTTCGTGACGCTCAACATCTCCCCCCGGATGGGGACGATCTTCTAAACATTTGGCTTTTCCATGTTTCTGGTCCTATCTCGATGAAGTGTTTCGCTTGAGCTCTGCGTAGCGGAGTCTGCCAGAAGCTGACTTACAGTAGACTGCATCCCATGGAAGCTAATGCATCACTAGTAGTTGACGGTAATAGTCCTGTCATAGTTGTCTTGCTCGTATCTTAAGAATTGTTGTCCATAGACAAGTGGAAAATAATAATCATCACATCCTGTTTTTTTATTACTAGGGTGTTCATTAAGTTTTACGGTGCGATACCAGAGCCCTCTGCTACTAGCCTAACTTTTTTTTGTTATGTTGGTACACTCTTCATATGAACGTATGTGAAGTTTCATTTCAATCGGTCACTTAATTTTTTTTACAACACATTTAGTATCGACAATGGAAAAAATCAAGTATCGTGCAGTGATTGAATTTTTATTTTTGGAAGATTTAAAAGCAAAGGAAATTTATGGACGAATGTTGAAATTGTATAAGGACTCTTTGCCTTCAATTAGTACATTAAAAGAGGGGTTACTAGCCTTCAAGATGATCCACGTCAAAAAGTCCAAAAACAGACACATCTGAAATCGTAGAAAAATACAGGATATTATTAAGTCGTCGAATGACTGAAAGAGATTTAGTACAAGGCCTACAACGCATTGGAATCGGCCACATTTAGAGCTTTTTGGAAAGGATAAAATTGATTTTGGGCGTCGACTCATCACTATGGATAAAATTTGGTTCTATCACCATGATCCTGAATAAAACCAATCCAGTATATTATTCTTGACACTAACTTTCACGACACCAAATGTGTCGCTGTTAAACCCACAACTTCCCGTAAACTGACTGAGTAATCGGCATGTTTTAATCGTTCCAGATATCATACGGCATACGTTAGCAGAGACAGCAGGTAAGTTGTGTCAATTTGATTTAAAGTCCTGACGTAGCTCCAGCAATAAAACGAGGCATCGAATGCAGTGTCGTCAACCCCGTAAAGTTTGCCTAACCACACTTTCGGCCCCATTTGTCTAACGCGCTCCCTCGCCCCCTTGTTCCGACCAAGAATTAAAGAAGTCAACAGGGAGGGACGCGTGGACTATCTGCTCTCCTCTGTCGTCGGCGAGGTCCTGCAGGTTTCCAGTATATGGCACCCGCCAGTCCCCGACATACGGTTCCTTTACGTGGCGCCGCTGCGGTTGTATTGGTAACGGGATTTTAACGACAGCAACAACACTTTAAATCCGGCATCATTTAAATGGTACGGGAAAAGAGTTGAAACTTTTCCTTTCCGGCGTAGGGCTCTTTCCCTCTCGTTCTCCCGGGGGGCGACATGTGGTGGGGCTCTGGCACACCACAGAGCGGTTTTTCCCCCCCACCGGATCTTCGGGTTCGTACCCCCACAAAACGGTACACAACCTCCCGCAGTTTGATGTGTTTCGAATGAGTCCCTGGAAAAAAGGGGTTCCAACATGTGAAGTCCTGAGGTGCGCGAGGGTTGCGTGCAAATTTATGGGCCAAAGTCGAGCACTCTCGCCCCGCCGCCGTCGCCGGCCGTACACACACACACGAATGGAGGAAGGATACCGCGCCCTGGTGACGACGACGCCCGGCGGCACAGCAGAGGCAGTGGCAGTGTTAAGGTCGGCGCTCGGCTTACGTCAATCTCTTTGGATACGTGTTTTGTACTTTTTCCTACACCGCCCGGTTCCGGGCACGCGTGTCCCTAATTTTTGCACCGAATTCAGCACATTGCGAAAAACAGGCCCCTTCGGACGACGACGACGCCGGCTTCCAGTGCCGGGCACCGGATACGAATTTGCCGAAGGGATGTGCGTAAGCGGCAACGTGCGATGATTCAGACTTGGCCCCCGAGGGCCGGTAGATTGTTTTCCTATATCCTTTGATTCATTTATCGTGTGTGGGGGCCTGGTTACGGGGCGCGTGCCTGTCGGTGTGTGTTTGTGAAGTTTTTTTTTACATATTGTTCCAAAGTACTTTAAGCGACACAAGCGTGCCGCGCGCGTAGTAAAGGATACTGTTCTCGGGAAATTTTTGCCACAGTAAAAGAGGGTCCCTCGGTCGCCGCTAAACTAATGCTCTCTCCTATAGGGGAGGCTGAACCAACATAGGCCACATCGATACGGCGATGACGTGGAAGGAAAGCCATTTTAAATACACCAAGTGCTTTATTGCAAACCGAATCCTGGTCTTGCGCCGTATGTTTCAAGGCCTCTCGCTGGACATGTCCTTTTGAAGTTCACGTTACTCCCCGCTGGGTTTTATGCAGTGCAGACTACACGGAGGAGTGAATACTGTATTCTATTGCCCGGTCTCGATTAAAGGACTTGCTGCCTTCTTTAGGGTCCGGCCAATTCAAGCCATAAAAGTAGGTCTCTCGAGATGGTCTAATTTGGGCTCAACTGGCTTAGCAGGTGGATGCCCAAAGGGAAGGGACCATTTGTTT
>NW_026455179.1:0-4779 GCF_943734635.1 Anopheles cruzii | reverse complement strand
CTACCGCGCGGTCCTTCGGGATCACTTTCTATCTTAGTATCTAACATTCCGGCCACCTTGAAAGATCCTTTCAATACAAATCGGGTAACGGGCAAATTTTGGTTACAGAACGCTTGAATAGGCCTTCTTGAGTTTTAACAGTGACTACACGAACAATACCGTCCGGTCCGGGGTGTACGTCTACTATGCGTGCGATGGGCCAACGTGTCGGCGGGAGACTATCGTCCTTCAGAATGGCTATGGACCCTATTTCTAAAACGTGACGCTTGTGGTTCGTGATGTGTTGTGCCTGTAATTCCTTTAAGTACTCTGAACTCCATCTCCGCCAAAATAATTGACTGTTTGACTGGATACGTTGATACAAATCTAATCTGTTGTTGGGAATATGCTGAAGGTCTAACTCAATAGTTGGTGGATTTCTGTTTCTGATTAAAAAATGCGAAGGCGTTAGAACCTCTAAATCGTTCGGGTCATCTGACAATGGGGTTAGTGGCCGAGAGTTCATGCATCCTTCGATGCGGATCAAGATAGTTAGAAGTTCTTCGTAGGATAGTAAAGTATTCCCTAACTGTCTTACAATTTGACGCTTTGCTACCTTCACTGCGGCTTCCCATAAGCCACCAAAGTTGGGGGATCGCGGGGGTATTAAATGCCACTGTATTCCATCTTGAGCTAAATGCTTGCTTATCTTGTTGTTTTCCGCATCTGCTTGAAGTCTACGGTACAGATCATGCAATGCGTTCTTTGCACCAATGAAGTTTTTGCCGTTGTCGGAGTATATGTGGGCCGGTTTGTTTCTGCGGTACATGAACCTATCCAGCGCCATCAAAAAGGTATTGGTGGATAGATCGCCCGCCAACTCAAGATGGACAGCTTTCGTACTGAAACAAACAAAAACACAAATATAAATTTTTGTGGGTGCTGCTCTCCTATGTACCGGCTTCAGGTAGAGTGGGCCACAGTAGTCTATTCCAGTGCAGACGAAGGCTTCGCTTGGGGTGATGCGATGGATGGGTAACTGTCCGACGGGTTGCTCTATGGGTTGTGGGTTGGATCGATAGCATCTAAAACAATGGCGCAAGACGCTTCGTACAGCTCTCCGTCCATGTAGTAGCCAGAATTCATCCCTCAGAACGGCAAGGGTTACTGAACAACCTCCATGAACCAGCGTCTTATGCTGTTGCTCTATCAGTAATTTGGTGAACAGGTGAAATCCGGGGATGATTATGGGGTGACGAACGTTGTATGATTCTGAAGATAGCTGCAACCGGCCACCGACGCGTATCACTCCTTCAGAGTCCATGAACGGGTTTAGCAGCCGAAGCCTTGATTTGCTTATTGGCGATCCTTTACGTAGGGCCTTGACTTCTTCGGGAAATGCTTCGAATTGCGCCAATTTTGCCAGGCACAGTTTTGCTCGCTTCAATTCCTCCGTTTGGAGTACTAGTTCGGAGATGCGATTTTCCTTGGATCGGGTGTTGTTGAAGAATCTCAACATAAATGCTACTACATTGATCATCGTGCGGTATGACGAAAATTTTCTGAAGATTACATGCGGTTCCACTGTTTGTACGGCGGTAACAAGAATTGGGGCATTTGTTTCTGCTTCTTCGGTAGGGAGCTTATCGAGGGGGGTTATTTGTGCAGGCCAACTTGCCTTTGGCTTACAGAGCCAACTTGGTCCGCTGTGCCACCTGTCGCAAGAAATGAGTTCGCTTGCAGCGCAGCCTCGAGATAGTAGATCGGCTGGATTCTCATTTCCGCTCACATGCAGCCACGTGCATCCGTGTGTAGTGGATTGTATCTCGGAGATGCGGTTGGCTACCAACGTTTTCCATGTCCGAGGGGGAGACTTAAGCCATTGTAGCACGACAGTAGAATCCGACCAAAAGTATTTATGGGCGAAATTTGTGTCGAGGGCGGCCACCACCTTGTCGTACAAGCGGGATGCTATGAGGGCTGCACACAGTTCAAGCCGCGGGATGCTGATCTGTTTCAGCGGGGCTACTTTCGTCTTTGATGCCAAGAGGCTAATCTTCACTTCACCACTTCTATTTTCCGAGCGAATGTACACACAAGCTCCGTAGGCATCTTTGGAGGCATCTGCAAACGTGTGAAGCTCCGCGCTCTCGCAATGCGAAATGAGGGCATGTCGATCGGTACGAAAGTTAGACAAAGCGGGGAGTTTATCTAGAAAGATCTTCCACTTTCGTTTGATATCGGGGGTTAATTCATCGTCCCAGCCTAAGGACAGCAGCCACAGATGCTGCATCAGAAGCTTCGCTTGAACAACTACGGGGGATACTAATTCCAGCGGGTCGTACAGTTGAGCAATGGTGGACAACATTTCTCTTTTTGTTTGGGTTGAATCCTGTACCTTCACCTTTACTTCGGGCTTTCTTTCTAACATGCGTTCTAAGCCGTGAAAGCATTTCAGGGCAGTTTCCTTTGAATCTCCGTGCCTTTGCTTAAATTCGGGATGCCTAGGCAATCGCACGATGTATCGGCCATCGTTGTCACGATGTGTGGTTTCGCGATAGAACTCTTCACAGCGTTGCTCATCCACAGAATAATTCGAAGCATTTACTTCCTCAAGCTTCCAAAACTTTTCCATCCTTTCATCTATCGATGCGATTTGGGCAGTGTTGCAGGAGAGGGGCGCATTGAAGAGGGGGGTTGCTGCTTGCCCAGCTACGATCCATCCCAAATAACTTTCAACTAAAGTAAGCGTCCCTGACGCGAGCCGTATTCTACCGCTCTCCAGCAGATCGTAAAAGTGGGCCGCTCCAATAATAAGATCGATTTTACTTGTAGTGTTGAACTCCGGATCGGCCAATGCAAGGTGCTCGGGAATCTCCAACGGCGTCGTAGGGAAAGAAAATGCGGGGGTATCGCCGGAGACTCTTTTAAACAGCAAAAATTCCATGCGCAATCTTAAATTGGAATGCCGCGAGCGCAATTCAGCTTCGACAGAGTGCTTGGCATTCGTCTGTGTGCCATCCACTCCAACTATGGGTACGCTTCTCGTTTTTCGCGGGATGTGCAAGCGTTGGTACAATCGTTCACTCATAATATTCGGTTGGGATCCCGAATCCAACAACGCTCTAGCAAGATGTTCTTGTCCGTATCCATCGATAATGATAACGATTGCGGTGGACAAAATTACGGGTTTGCTGGTCGTGGGTACAGCCGTACTCGCTGTCGAGATTCTGCTACCGTTGGTGTGCGTTGCAGCCGCAGACACTGCGATGGAAGCGGGTACCGGGGGTTTAACGTACGCGTTGTGCAGCAAACTGTGATGTCGTTGTTTGCACAGTCTACAGGAGAAGGCAGATTGGCAGAAACGAACAAAATGGTCGTTCCTGAAGCAATTGCAGCACAACCTTTTCTCGTGGATCACGCGCAGTCGATCTGCGTCGGTCATTCGTTGGAAAACTTCGCAACTTATGATCGAATGCCTGTCCCTTGCGCAGGCAGGGCATGGGGGAAACAATTTTTGTTTGCTCTCGGGTTGTTGCAATCCAGTCTTCGGCGGGTCGTTTCGTCCTTGGGTTTCACTATTCTCTCCTTGTCGTTCAACGGGATCGGGTCGGGTCACGGCGGCATGGCAGAAGCTTCTGTTCGCCGTTCGCTCTCTCTCTTTCCTTTGCCTAGGCTTCTCGCTGAGTCCGGTGTAAAGCGTTACTTTGCTTACCGAACGCGCCACTCCAAACATGAACTCGCTGAAGCTTGCCAAATTTGCGGCTGTCTTGGTTCCCGTGAGATGGTTGCCCCACGACAACCGCACATGTGCTGGCAACTTTTCTACTAGTTCCATTAATAACACCGGGTTTTCTAGGTGGCTCCTTTGCCCAGCTGCGATCAAATGATCGCTGAAACTGCGCACCGCAAGCGCAAAGTCGCACAGCGTTTCTAGGCGCTCTGCGGATGGTGCCGGCACTTTCCTAATCTTTTCCAACAATGCCTGAATCAGGATCTCCGGCCTCCCGAACAGCATTTCAAGAGTGTCTAGCACTCTGGGCAGCGCTTCTGGCAAGATTAGGCTTCCAGCTACCGCGTCATACGCAGCGCCCTTGAGGCAATTTCGCAGGCGGATCATATTTTCTCTTGCCGAATATGCACCGGCGATCGTTGTCTGCATGTAGGTCGCGATAAAGAGCGGCCAATCTGCCGGATTGCCGTCGAAGGTCGGCAATTCTCGGCCCATGGCTTTTCGTGCCTCTTTTTCGGCCGGTGTAGGGCATCGCTCTCCTCGTTGAAGCATGTGGTCGGGTACAGGCAAGTTGCCGAATAGTGAGGTTAGGTTCGGCACCGGCACGTGCTCTTTTTCTTTTGTCTCGCTCCATATCTCGGGCGCCATCATCCTGCGCATTCGGTCGATCTCCTCAGTGACCGGGGATCGTAGCGCAATGACGGGCTCCTTCGCAGCGGGGACGGGAGCGGGAACGGGAGCAGGAGCGGGAGCGGGAACGGGAGCGGGAACAATTACATTTTCGAGCTGTTTGCGCAGCTCGGCATTCTCTGCTTCTAGTTGCTTCACCAACTCACGATCAAGGACGATCACGGCCTTTTCACTAGAGTCTTCTTCCTTCTTAGAACTCTTCGGCGGCATTCTCACACTAACGCACAAAACCTATTCACGTGCAAATGTCTTCACACACAAATCTGTTCACGCGCAAATCTTCTTCACACACAAATCTTCTTCACTCTTTATCCTGGTCACGGCACCAAATGTTGGGTACGGGATTGCGTTGGGTCGAAATGATTGGGGAACTGAAT
>NW_026455178.1:0-4784 GCF_943734635.1 Anopheles cruzii | reverse complement strand
CATTTCGACCCAACGCAATCCCGTACCCAACATTTGGTGCCGTGACCAGGATTTGGTGCCGTGACCAGGATAAAGAGTGAAGAAGATTTGTGTGTGAAGAAGATTTGCGCGTGAACAGATTTGTGTGTGAAGACATTTGCACGTGAATAGGTTTTGTGCGTTAGTGTGAGAATGCCGCCGAAGAGTTCTAAGAAGGAAGAAGACTCTAGTGAAAAGGCCGTGATCGTCCTTGATCGTGAGTTGGTGAAGCAACTAGAAGCAGAGAATGCCGAGCTGCGCAAACAGCTCGAAAATGTAATTGTTCCCGCTCCCGTTCCCGCTCCCGTTCCTGCTCCCGTTCCCGCTCCCGTCCCCGCTGCGAAGGAGCCCGTCATTGCGCTGCGATCCCCGGTCACTGAGGAGATCGACCGAATGCGCAGGATGATGGCGCCCGAGGTATGGAGCGAGGCAAAAGAAAAAGAGCACGTGCCGGTGCCGAACCTAACCTCATTATTCGGCAACTTGCCGGTACCCGACCACATGCTTCAACGAGGAGAGCGATGCCCTACACCGGCCGAAAAAGAGGCACGAAAGGCCATGGGCCGAGAATTGCCGACCTTCGACGGCAATCCGGCAGATTGGCCGCTCTTTATCGCGACCTACATGCAGACAACGATCGCCGGTGCATATTCGGCAAGAGAAAATATGATCCGCCTGCGAAATTGCCTCAAGGGCGCTGCGTATGACGCGGTAGCTGGAAGCCTAATCTTGCCAGAAGCGCTGCCCAGAGTGCTAGACACTCTTGAAATGCTGTTCGGGAGGCCGGAGATCCTGATTCAAGCATTGTTGGAAAAGATTAGGAAAGTGCCGGCACCATCCGCAGAGCGCCTAGAAACGCTGTGCGACTTTGCGCTTGCGGTTCGCAGTTTCAGCGATCATTTGATCGCAGCTGGGCAAAGGACCCACCTAGAGAACCCGGTGCTACTAATGGAACTAGTAGAAAAGCTCCCAGCACATGTGCGGTTGTCGTGGGGCAACCATCTCACGGGAACCAAGACAGCCGCAAATTTGGCGAGCTTCAGCGAGTTCATGTTTGGAGTGGCGCGTTCGGTAAGCAAAGTAACGCTTTATACCGGACTCAGTGAGAAGCCTAGGCAAAGGAAAGAGAGAGAGCGAACGGCGAACAGAAGCTTCTGCCATGCCGCCGTGACCCAACCCGATCCCGTTGAACGACAAGGAGAGAAAAGTGAAACCCAAGGACGAAACGACCCGCCGAAGACTGGATTTCTACAACCCGAGAGCAAACAAAAATTGTTTCCCCCATGCCCCGCCTGCGCAAGGGACAGGCATTCGATCATAAGTTGCGAAGTTTTCCAACGAATGACCGACGCAGATCGACTGCGCGTGATCCACGAGAAAAGGTTGTGCTGCAATTGCTTCAGGAACGACCATTTTGTTCGTTTCTGCCAATCTGCCTTCTCCTGTAGACTGTGCAAACAACGACATCATAGTTTGCTGCACAACGCATACGTGAAACCCCCGGTACCCGCTTCGCTCGCAGTGTCTGCGGCTGCAACGCACACCAACGGTAGCAGAATCTCGACAGCGAGTACGGCTGTACCCACGACCAGCAAACCCGTAATTTTGTCCACCGCAATCGTTATCATTATCGATGGATACGGACAAGAACATCTTGCTAGAGCGTTGTTGGATTCGGGATCCCAACCGAATATTATGAGTGAGCGATTGTACCAACGCTTGCACATCCCGCGCAAAACGAGAAACGTACCCATAGTTGGAGTGGATGGCACACAGACGAATGCCAAGCACTCTGTCGAAGCTGAACTGCGCTCGCGGCATTCCAATTTAAGATTGCGCATGGAATTTTTGCTGTTTAAAAGAGTCTCCGGCGATACCCCTGCATTTTCTTTCCCTACGACGCCGTTGGAGATTCCCGAGCACCTTGCATTGGCCGATCCGGAGTTCAACACTACAAGTAAAATCGATCTCATCATTGGAGCGGCCCACTTTTACGATCTGCTGAAGGGCGGTAGAATACGGCTCGCGTCAGGGACGCTTACTTTAGTTGAAAGTTATTTGGGATGGATCGTAGCCGGGCAAGCAGCAAACCCCCTCTTCAATGCGCCCCTCTCCTGCAACACTGCCCAAATCGCATCGATAGATGAAAGGATGGAAAAGTTTTGGAAGCTTGAGGAAGTAAATGCTTCGAATTATTCTGTGGATGAGCAACGCTGTGAAGAGTTCTATCGCGAAACCACACATCGTGACAACGATGGCCGTTACATCATGCGATTGCCTAGCCATCCAGAATTTAACCAAAGGCACGGAGATTCAAAGGAAATTGCCCTGAAACGCTTTCACGGCTTAGAACGCATGTTAGAAAGAAAGCCCGAAGTAAAGGTGAAGGTACAGGATTCAACCCAAACAAAAAGAGAAATGTTGTCCACCATTGCTCAACTGTACGACCCGCTGGAATTAGTATCCCCCGTAGTTGTTCAAGCGAAGCTTCTGATGCAGCATCTGTGGCTGCTGTCCTTAGGCTGGGACGATGAATTAACCCCCGATATCAAACGAAAGTGGAAGATCTTTCTAGATGAACTCCCCGCTTTGTCTAACTTTCGTACCGATCGACATGCCCTCATCTCACATTGCGAGAGCGCGGAGCTTCACACGTTTGCAGATGCCTCCAAAGATGCATACGGAGCTTGTGTGTACATTCGCTCGGAAAACAGAAATGGTGAAGTGAAGATTAGCCTCTTGGCATCAAAGACGAAAGTAGCCCCGCTGAAACAGATCAGCATTCCGCGGCTTGAACTGTGTGCAGCCCTCATAGCATCCCGCTTGTACGACAAGGTGGTGGCCGCCCTCGACACAAATTTTGCCCATAAATACTTTTGGTCGGATTCTACTGTCGTGCTACAATGGCTTAAGTCTCCCCCTCGGACATGGAAAACATTCGTAGCCAACCGCATCTCCGAGATACAATCCACTACACACGGGTGCACGTGGCTGCATGTGAGTGGAAATGAGAATCCAGCCGATCTACTATCTCGAGGCTGCGCTGCAAGCGAACTCATTTCTTGCGACAGGTGGCACAGCGGACCAAGTTGGCTCTGTAAGCCAAAGGCAAGTTGGCCTGCACAAATAACCCCCCTCGATAGGCTCCCTACCGAAGAAGCAGAAGCATATGCCCCGATTCTTGTTACCGCCGTACAAACAGTGGAACCGCATGCAATCTTCAGAAAATTTTCGTCATACCGCACGATGATCAATGTAGTAGCATTCATGTTGAGATTCTTCAACAACACCCGATCCAAGGAAAATCGCATCTCCGAACTAGTACTCCAAACGGAGGAATTGAAGCGAGCAAAACTGTGCCTGGCAAAATTGGTGCAATTCGAAGCATTTCCCGAAGAAGTCAAGGCCCTACGTAAAGGATCGCTAATAAGCAAATCCAGGCTTCGGCTGCTAAACCCGTTCATGGACCCTGAAGGAGTGATACGCGTCGGTGGCCGGTTGCAGCTATCTTCAGAATCATACAACGTTCGTCACCCCATAATCATCCCCGGATTTCACCTGTTCACCAAATTACTGATAGAGCAACAGCATAAGACGCTGGTTCATGGAGGTTGTTCAGTAACCCTTGCCGTTCTGAGGGATGAATTCTGGCTACTACATGGACGGAGAGCTGTACGAAGCGTCTTGCGCCATTGTTTTAGATGCTATCGATCTAACCCACAACCCATAGAGCAACCCGTCGGACAGTTACCCATCCATCGCATCACCCCAAGCGAAGCCTTCGTCTGCACTGGAATAGACTACTGTGGCCCACTCTACCTGAAGCCGGTACATAGGAGAGCAGCACCCACAAAAATTTATATTTGTGTTTTTGTTTGTTTCAGTACGAAAGCTGTCCATCTTGAGTTGGCGGGCGATCTATCCACCAATACCTTTTTGATGGCGCTGGATAGGTTCATGTACCGCAGAAACAAACCGGCCCACATATACTCCGACAACGGCAAAAACTTCATTGGTGCAAAGAACGCATTGCATGATCTGTACCGTAGACTTCAAGCAGATGCGGAAAACAACAAGATAAGCAAGCATTTAGCTCAAGATGGAATACAGTGGCATTTAATACCCCCGCGATCCCCCAACTTTGGTGGCTTATGGGAAGCCGCAGTGAAGGTAGCAAAGCGTCAAATTGTAAGACAGTTAGGGAATACTTTACTATCCTACGAGGAACTTCTAACTATCTTGATCCGCATCGAAGGATGCATGAACTCTCGGCCACTAACCCCATTGTCAGATGACCCGAACGATTTAGAGGTTCTAACGCCTTCGCATTTTTTAATCAGAAATAGAAATCCACCAACTATTGAGTTAGACCTTCAGCATATTCCCAACAACAGATTAGATTTGTATCAACGTATCCAGTCAAACAGTCAATTATTTTGGCGGAGATGGAGTTCAGAGTACTTAAAGGAATTACAGGCACAACACATCACGAACCACAAGCGTCACGTTTTAGAAATAGGGTCCATAGCCATTCTGAAGGACGATAGTCTCCCGCCGACACGTTGGCCCATCGCACGCATAGTAGACGTACACCCCGGACCGGACGGTATTGTTCGTGTAGTCACGGTTAAAACTCAAGAAGGCCTATTCAAGCGTTCTGTAACCAAAATTTGCCCGTTACCCGATTTGTATTGAAAGGATCTTTCAAGGTGGCCGGAATGTTAGATACTAAGATAGAAAGTGATCCCGAAGGACCGCGCGGTAGA
>NW_026455177.1:0-4784 GCF_943734635.1 Anopheles cruzii | reverse complement strand
CATTTCGACCCAACGCAATCCCGTACCCAACATTTGGTGCCGTGACCAGGATTTGGTGCCGTGACCAGGATAAAGAGTGAAGAAGATTTGTGTGTGAAGAAGATTTGCGCGTGAACAGATTTGTGTGTGAAGACATTTGCACGTGAATAGGTTTTGTGCGTTAGTGTGAGAATGCCGCCGAAGAGTTCTAAGAAGGAAGAAGACTCTAGTGAAAAGGCCGTGATCGTCCTTGATCGTGAGTTGGTGAAGCAACTAGAAGCAGAGAATGCCGAGCTGCGCAAACAGCTCGAAAATGTAATTGTTCCCGCTCCCGTTCCCGCTCCCGTTCCTGCTCCCGTTCCCGCTCCCGTCCCCGCTGCGAAGGAGCCCGTCATTGCGCTGCGATCCCCGGTCACTGAGGAGATCGACCGAATGCGCAGGATGATGGCGCCCGAGGTATGGAGCGAGGCAAAAGAAAAAGAGCACGTGCCGGTGCCGAACCTAACCTCATTATTCGGCAACTTGCCGGTACCCGACCACATGCTTCAACGAGGAGAGCGATGCCCTACACCGGCCGAAAAAGAGGCACGAAAGGCCATGGGCCGAGAATTGCCGACCTTCGACGGCAATCCGGCAGATTGGCCGCTCTTTATCGCGACCTACATGCAGACAACGATCGCCGGTGCATATTCGGCAAGAGAAAATATGATCCGCCTGCGAAATTGCCTCAAGGGCGCTGCGTATGACGCGGTAGCTGGAAGCCTAATCTTGCCAGAAGCGCTGCCCAGAGTGCTAGACACTCTTGAAATGCTGTTCGGGAGGCCGGAGATCCTGATTCAAGCATTGTTGGAAAAGATTAGGAAAGTGCCGGCACCATCCGCAGAACGCCTAGAAACGCTGTGCGACTTTGCGCTTGCGGTTCGCAGTTTCAGCGATCATTTGATCGCAGCTGGGCAAAGGACCCACCTAGAGAACCCGGTGCTACTAATGGAACTAGTAGAAAAGTTGCCAGCACATGTGCGGTTGTCGTGGGGCAACCATCTCACGGGAACCAAGACAGCCGCAAATTTGGCAAGCTTCAGCGAGTTCATGTTTGGAGTGGCGCGTTCGGTAAGCAAAGTAACGCTTTACACCGGACTCAGCGAGAAGCCTAGGCAAAAGAGAGAGAGAGAGCGAACGGCGAACAGAAGCTTCTGCCATGCCGCCGTGACCCAACCCGATCCCGTTGAACGACAAGGAGAGAATAGTGAAACCCAAGGACGAAACGACCCGCCGAAGACCGGATTTCAACAACCCGAGAGCAAACAAAAATTGTTTCCCCCATGCCCTGCCTGCGCAAGGGACAGGCATTCGATCATAAGTTGCGAAGTTTTCCAACGAATGACCGACGCAAATCGACTACGCGTGATCCACGACAATAGGTTGTGCCGCAATTGCTTCAGGAACGACCATTTTGTTCGTTTCTGCCAATCTGCCTTCTCCTGTAGACTGTGCAAACAACGACATCATAGTTTGCTGCACAACGCATACGTGAAACCCCCGGTACCCGCTTCGCTCGCAGTGTCTGCGGCTGCAACGCACACCAACGGTAGCAGAATCTCGACAGCGAGTACGGCTGTACCCACGACCAGCAAACCCGTAATTTTGTCCACCGCAATCGTTATCATTATCGATGGATACGGACAAGAACATCTTGCTAGAGCGTTGTTGGATTCGGGATCCCAACCGAATATTATGAGTGAGCGATTGTACCAACGCTTGCACATCCCGCGCAAAACGAGAAACGTACCCATAGTTGGAGTGGATGGCACACAGACGAATGCCAAGCACTCTGTCGAAGCTGAACTGCGCTCGCGGCATTCCAATTTAAGATTGCGCATGGAATTTTTGCTGTTTAAAAGAGTCTCCGGCGATACCCCTGCATTTTCTTTCCCTACGACGCCGTTGGAGATTCCCGAGCACCTTGCATTGGCCGATCCGGAGTTCAACACTACAAGTAAAATCGATCTCATCATTGGAGCGGCCCACTTTTACGATCTGCTGAAGGGCGGTAGAATACGGCTCGCGTCAGGGACGCTTACTTTAGTTGAAAGTTATTTGGGATGGATCGTAGCCGGGCAAGCAGCAAACCCCCTCTTCAATGCGCCCCTCTCCTGCAACACTGCCCAAATCGCATCGATAGATGAAAGGATGGAAAAGTTTTGGAAGCTTGAGGAAGTAAATGCTTCGAATTATTCTGTGGATGAGCAACGCTGTGAAGAGTTCTATCGCGAAACCACACATCGTGACAACGATGGCCGTTACATCATGCGATTGCCTAGCCATCCAGAATTTAACCAAAGGCACGGAGATTCAAAGGAAATTGCCCTGAAACGCTTTCACGGCTTAGAACGCATGTTAGAAAGAAAGCCCGAAGTAAAGGTGAAGGTACAGGATTCAACCCAAACAAAAAGAGAAATGTTGTCCACCATTGCTCAACTGTACGACCCGCTGGAATTAGTATCCCCCGTAGTTGTTCAAGCGAAGCTTCTGATGCAGCATCTGTGGCTGCTGTCCTTAGGCTGGGACGATGAATTAACCCCCGATATCAAACGAAAGTGGAAGATCTTTCTAGATGAACTCCCCGCTTTGTCTAACTTTCGTACCGATCGACATGCCCTCATCTCACATTGCGAGAGCGCGGAGCTTCACACGTTTGCAGATGCCTCCAAAGATGCATACGGAGCTTGTGTGTACATTCGCTCGGAAAACAGAAATGGTGAAGTGAAGATTAGCCTCTTGGCATCAAAGACGAAAGTAGCCCCGCTGAAACAGATCAGCATTCCGCGGCTTGAACTGTGTGCAGCCCTCATAGCATCCCGCTTGTACGACAAGGTGGTGGCCGCCCTCGACACAAATTTTGCCCATAAATACTTTTGGTCGGATTCTACTGTCGTGCTACAATGGCTTAAGTCTCCCCCTCGGACATGGAAAACATTCGTAGCCAACCGCATCTCCGAGATACAATCCACTACACACGGGTGCACGTGGCTGCATGTGAGTGGAAATGAGAATCCAGCCGATCTACTATCTCGAGGCTGCGCTGCAAGCGAACTCATTTCTTGCGACAGGTGGCACAGCGGACCAAGTTGGCTCTGTAAGCCAAAGGCAAGTTGGCCTGCACAAATAACCCCCCTCGATAGGCTCCCTACCGAAGAAGCAGAAGCATATGCCCCGATTCTTGTTACCGCCGTACAAACAGTGGAACCGCATGCAATCTTCAGAAAATTTTCGTCATACCGCACGATGATCAATGTAGTAGCATTCATGTTGAGATTCTTCAACAACACCCGATCCAAGGAAAATCGCATCTCCGAACTAGTACTCCAAACGGAGGAATTGAAGCGAGCAAAACTGTGCCTGGCAAAATTGGTGCAATTCGAAGCATTTCCCGAAGAAGTCAAGGCCCTACGTAAAGGATCGCTAATAAGCAAATCCAGGCTTCGGCTGCTAAACCCGTTCATGGACCCTGAAGGAGTGATACGCGTCGGTGGCCGGTTGCAGCTATCTTCAGAATCATACAACGTTCGTCACCCCATAATCATCCCCGGATTTCACCTGTTCACCAAATTACTGATAGAGCAACAGCATAAGACGCTGGTTCATGGAGGTTGTTCAGTAACCCTTGCCGTTCTGAGGGATGAATTCTGGCTACTACATGGACGGAGAGCTGTACGAAGCGTCTTGCGCCATTGTTTTAGATGCTATCGATCCAACCCACAACCCATAGAGCAACCCGTCGGACAGTTACCCATCCATCGCATCACCCCAAGCGAAGCCTTCGTCTGCACTGGAATAGACTACTGTGGCCCACTCTACCTGAAGCCGGTACATAGGAGAGCAGCACCCACAAAAATTTATATTTGTGTTTTTGTTTGTTTCAGTACGAAAGCTGTCCATCTTGAGTTGGCGGGCGATCTATCCACCAATACCTTTTTGATGGCGCTGGATAGGTTCATGTACCGCAGAAACAAACCGGCCCACATATACTCCGACAACGGCAAAAACTTCATTGGTGCAAAGAACGCATTGCATGATCTGTACCGTAGACTTCAAGCAGATGCGGAAAACAACAAGATAAGCAAGCATTTAGCTCAAGATGGAATACAGTGGCATTTAATACCCCCGCGATCCCCCAACTTTAGTGGCTTATGGGAAGCCGCAGTGAAGGTAGCAAAGCGTCAAATTGTAAGACAGTTAGGGAATACTTTACTATCCTACGAGGAACTTCTAATTATCTTGATCCGCATCGAAGGATGCATGAACTCTCGGCCACTAACCCCATTGTCAGATGACCCGAACGATTTAGAGGTTCTAACGCCTTCGCATTTTTTAATCAGAAATAGAAATCCACCAACTATTGAGTTAGACCTTCAGCATATTCCCAACAACAGATTAGATTTGTATCAACGTATCCAGTCAAACAGTCAATTATTTTGGCGGAGATGGAGTTCAGAGTACTTAAAGGAATTACAGGCACAACACATCACGAACCACAAGCGTCACGTTTTAGAAATAGGGTCCATAGCCATTCTGAAGGACGATAGTCTCCCGCCGACACGTTGGCCCATCGCACGCATAGTAGACGTACACCCCGGACCGGACGGTATTGTTCGTGTAGTCACGGTTAAAACTCAAGAAGGCCTATTCAAGCGTTCTGTAACCAAAATTTGCCCGTTACCCGATTTGTATTGAAAGGATCTTTCAAGGTGGCCGGAATGTTAGATACTAAGATAGAAAGTGATCCCGAAGGACCGCGCGGTAGA
>NW_026455176.1:0-4786 GCF_943734635.1 Anopheles cruzii | reverse complement strand
CCGAGAGCATTATTTACGCTCCGTTTGCGTGGCTCCGCGGACTCATTTCGTTCGTCATCTGCTTTACCGCAGGATGCAGGAAGCAGGATGGCAGGATGGTACACACAGTCTCGATTTCCCGCCGTGACATTGGAGCCCACTGGCAACATACCGTCCAGCTGTGGCGGTCCGACCGAAAGGCAGGACTCCCGGCGTGCGTGGCCATGATCAATGTTGATACTATTAGTGAATTATTAAACAATTAATTTATCTCCCGTTTGCTCATTTGCGCGGTTGGTGGTCAGCTTGGCGGCTGACGGACCGAACTGGGAAATGCTAATCCCTACGAGTGCCTGCTCTCATCGCATCACATTCATATACGGGCCAGGACGGCTAGGTTAGGGGCTCAATTAAGGTTGCTCCGGAGGCACTAATTTTAGGAACTCATACAACTCGACTCATGGTGTTGTACGAGGTGTGATCAAAAATTTTCGCGACATTTGAATTTTCTCGGGCTACGTATATCCGATTTTCGATGTTTTTGTTGAGTTAGGTTACTACATATGTCAGTAACTTATGGTGAAAAGTTCGGCCATTTTGAGTAATCAGTCAATTTTTGACAGCTGTTTTGCTTGGACGTGTTTTGGCTCATCGTCGATTTTTGTGTACTCCAAAAGTAATAGACCACGAAGCTGTAATTTGAGTTTTGGAAAAAGGAAAAAATAGGAAAAAGTTACAGGGGGCCAAATCTAGAGAATACGATAGCTTTGGCATCATCAGTGTGTTGTTTTGGCCAAAAATTCGCGCAGAAACCACGATGTGTGAGGAGGGGCGCGACAACCAATTTCTGGTTTCCCACAAATTCGGGCATTCGTAACGGATCGCTTCGGACGAATTGCGTATAACTTGCAGGAAATATTCTTTTTTGACCATTCTATCCTCTGGCAATAACTCATAATGCACCATGACCATGCAATCGAAGAAAATTGTAAGCAAAACTGTTCACATTCGACCAAACTTGGCTTTTGGAAGTTCACATCTTCTCGGACCTCTGACAAAATTTTGAACTACCGATAAGCAATGCTTTTGGTCTTAAAAGCTTCACCATGAGCCACAGCCAACATTTCGATTGCGTCCGATCTCTTAATTTCGTTTTTCACACAGAATTTGATAAAGATTCTTTGCCATCCATTTTTTAGAAGAGACAAAAATCGACGATGAGCCAAAACACGTCCCAGCAAAACAGCTGTCAAAAATTGACTAATTACTCAAAATGGCCGAACTTTTCACCATATGTTACTGACATGTGTAGTAACCTAACTCAACAAAAAAATCGAAAATCGGATATACGTAGCCCGAGAAAATTCAAATGTCGCGAAAATTATTGATCACACCTCGTATAATAAAAAGTCCATCAAATGTCAATGGCAAACGTAGAAAGTATCATTAAACAGTACGTTGTAGGTAATCAACTCAATAAAACGGTGGGAAATAAATATCGAAATCTCCATAATACAAAATCGGCATCACTTTGTGTCGCATTTGTGTCACTGTTGTGGATTTTCAGCTGGCAGGAAGTGTTATTGGCTGCGCTGGTGAACGTGGCATTTCGTGGTCGGAATGCCCTCTGCGTGCCAACGGTCAGTGCATTTTAATCGCAATTCCAGAATGTTGCAGGCTTAGGAATGTCGATTCAGTCAGTGGAAATAATTGGGAAACATTTCGACCATTTGTTGAGCAAAAAGGGAGTATCAGAGCATAAAATCGAATGTTTGTCGCTATGCTTGTTGGACGCGTCCCAGATGGAGGTTTCCGGAAAAGTCCGGATTAACTTTTCAGAATAGCTTTAAAAGGCAGAATGGAACACAAAACCGGGAACTCCATCAAAATGCGCACCATCGCGGTTTGGCCTGGTTTCGTTCGCTTGTCAACACATTCGAAAGCATCATCCTTAAAGTTTCCTCTGCACTTCTGATAGTACGAATTAAAACGCACGGCAAACCATAAGAGCGGAACACGCAACTACTCGTAACGTGAATTAAAATCCAGCGTGTTCCGTAAACGAAAACAATTCGCTTTACGATCCGCAGCCCGGGCAACCGCAGGAAACAAGTGAACTGCAATAATATTTTATTATCTCATGAATTCATTATCGTTATCATTTTGCAGCGGCAACGGTTCACGCGAACGCATTCCGGTGAACGGAGCGAGCACACGAACCCCACGCAGCCACAAGCCACGGCCTGAAGTGAAGTGTGGGGTTGTGTCGTGGTTGGCCTCCAGCATTAGGAACCGGCTGGGGTATTGGCGGGGTTGAGTTTTTTGCTCCGGTGCCTGATCAAACGTGCCCGTGTTCCGGTGTTCGTTCTGCAACCTTAATCACATTGTGCTGTGGGAACGTTAAACTCTTACCCAACCCGACCTAGACTTCCGCTGGGGGGCTGGGTGGAAGGGCTCCTTGGTGGCCCAATGGCAGTCAACCGGATGCGTGCTGCATAGCCGGGTGGTGGTCCGATCCGTTTGGTTGAATAATTTGTTGGCTTGCTGTCCGGGTGCTTTCCTGTTTTCTTTTTCACTTCCGTCTCCCCGATGGCGCTCAATGGGCTGGTTCCGCCACCCGTAAGCCACCCGGAGCAGGAACAGGAAGTCCTGGCCGACGGCCTTAAACTTCGTACTGTGAGCGATCGCTGGGACTGGGGCTCGGGGTCTTTGCATTATTAATTTGCTTGTGGCCGCCGGATTACGCCGAACCAGAACCGGGTTGTTTTCTTTCCCCAAAAACGGAACCGTAACGGAGCCTTTGTGGGAGTGCTATTGTGCTGTGGGCGGTGGATTAATTCCTCAAAACTCGACGCCGAAATGAATGGAAGCTGGCTACAAATTGAATTTGGAATCTGGAAATTATCGCTTACGGAATGAAACTTTGGTTTATGTTCGGTGACATTCAGCGTGACACAAAGACAGGAAAATGCAATGAGGATTGCGGAGTTTTAGGAAGGAAATAAAATGGCATTAATCACCAGTGCCATTCCGGTGGCCAGAAATCCTTTCTGTGCTCCGGGCCGGCTCCGGCGAAGAATCATAATTTCCAATCCATAAAAAGGCGCATTAGTTGGTGATTAGTTCCATGCCACAAACCATTCCGCAGGCAATTCCGTTGGCAACCACCACCAACGGGAACTCGTAAAGTGGCGAACCGTAAAAATGATATTCATAAACTTTATGCCGTAGTCCGTCTGCCGGTTGGCTCGGCCCGTTACTCATTAGTTTGATGATGTTTTATAGAGTTTTAATCATTGCTGTCCGTATCTGTGGCCGACGTTTGGGTGCGGTCGTAAAGACCAACTGCCACAGGCGCAACGTTGGCCCGAAGGACAACCGGAACCAGGGGAGTCGGAACCGGTCCGGAGTAAAAAAAAAAATGGCGTGCCAAGATTTAATGCGTAACCCGCCGAACGATGCGCTGGTCCGTTTCGGCAACTTTGTCGTTGACAGCCGAAAGAAAGCCCGCGGCGCGGAAAGGACTCGAAAACGCAAACGGCCGGAGCAAGGCAGTAAAAATGGCGAACCGTAAACCAGTAAGAACCGGACGGCGTTTTTTGGGGGCCAATTCGCATTCGTCGGTCGGCATTTTGTAATATCTACTCAGCCTCAGCGGCGAAGAGAAAACGTAATTAAAAGCAGAACGTTAGAACGGAGGTCTCTTCGGGACGGCATTCGTTCCCTTTTCCTGCGGCAACTTGAGCCTTCCCAATCCTTGAGGAACGGCTCACCGTTCCACTGTCATTCTTCACAAGGGAGAACGGCCGAATCAAGGACTCGACGGTGCTCGCGGGCCAGGAATCGAAAGGCAGGCTAATCATCGGGGAATCGAGGTTTCCGGGAAGAGGAATGCATAAGCGAGCGGGAAAGCGAGATTATCATTGGCAGCATAATGGCTATTGTTCCGGCCTAAGTACCGTATCGAAGCAGCGAGTGTGGTAATGAAATAAAATGTTGATTTTTATTCACCGCCAGAGTGGTGTGCTGGGTGCTTGGTCTGGTCTCCGAAGGTTTCCGAGGGAATTGATGAATAATGGCCTTCCCCGGCACAGGCGTTCTGGGAGAATTTGCCCCATCGGATCCACTGGAGAGTTCCTTGGAAAACCTGGCGTAGATTTGCATGATGCATGATCATCGGAACGTTCTGCTGGAGTTCCTTTGTACCCCTTGGCTGCGCTCAATGGCAGCAGCGGAACCAAGTTTCACAATGTATTTTGCCATTATTTTCAAAGCGGTCAGTCAGCAGATGAAACAGGATGAGCCCCTTCACCGTCAAGGAGCTTATCCATAGAAGGCCAAAGGCTTGGTTTCTGATTCGGTCAAAATATTACACATATTTTTATTTGATCGACTCATAAAATATTTTTGGTGCTCTATTGACCGTTCAATAGCCCCGTAAGGTCCGCGCCACCGACAGATCCTGCAACCCGGTTTGATTAGAAAAGTTTACTTCTCGTGGCTCCGTGTAGAAATTAAATTTCCACTCAAGTGAAAACTAAATCTCACACTTTTTGCGTTGCCTAATGAGCGGCACTACATTCGAAGTGGTTCCCTCGCCCTTCTCCCTCCCTCCCTGGGCAGTCCTGGAACGGTCCCTGGTGCCATCGGGTAGCTTAAAGTATTTAGTCTTTGCGCAAGAAACTAATTGAAAATAACAAAACTTTTACCTCCCGGCGGCCGGCGCGCGACTGACTTCGGCTGCGAGTTCCAGGGGGCGCCCCGGGTAACTGCAGAGCCAGAATCGTGCCAGACTGGACCGAACTCT
>NW_026455175.1:0-4788 GCF_943734635.1 Anopheles cruzii | reverse complement strand
GCGGCACGCTGGCGAACTCACTTAAACCGCGATACCATATGGTACCAACCACGTTGTTGGCAGAGTCGCGGACCTCTTCGGGGTTTATTTCCCATCCTGTAAAATGTTTTGAAGGCCCCTTCAGCGCGTCTCGGGCATCTCGGGGCATACCGGGGATATGTTTGCTCAGTTTGTACACAAGCTCCTTCAACATTTCCGTCCCGTGTTCCGGGTATTTTTGTGTCACGTGTGATAAAACACGCATCACTTCCGGCACCGTTCCACATTGCTGCTCCGTTCCAGCGTCAGCGGCCAATTCCATTTCCGAGTCGCTGTTGTCCATCGGCTTGTATCGATCATCCATTCGCCGCCGCTTGGACGGCCTGCTTCGTCTGGGTCTGTGCAATTCTCAGCGTCGACTTTCGAGTCGTTTTCGCTGTCGCTGTCGCTGTCGCTAGCGGTCGACATAGGAACTGCTTCAAAAGCCTCCTCTCGCTGCTTCCGGGACGCCCGGACAACCTGGCCGGCCGACCGTCGGAGGATTGCTTCCTTGTTGCATTCCATTTCTGCAGCAGCAGCAGCAGCAATGAAATCTTTGTGCGTTAGATTATTCGTTGGGTGGGGGGGGGCGCAGATCTTCTTCCAGTACGCTGGTGTCCTGTGGTCATGCCCGTTCAACTACAACAAAATACAAAGTTTTTCCGCGATACAATTGCGATAAGTAGAACAAACGAAACACTGTTACTTACTTTGAAATATAGATAATTTATTTTAAAAGGTTTACTCCTTCGCTGCTGTACCGCCTTGGGTATTTCGGTCCCCAGAAACCCCTCCATATATTTGTCCACAGGAGTATTGTTGGCTAGTGCCCATAGCTTTCCGTAACGCAACATCCCTTGACAATGGCGTCTGCTCACTTTTGTTTCTTTTTCAACTCTCGTCCACGCTTCGATGCAAACTTTGCTTTTTTGATCATGTAAACCATTGTATAAACAATGTTCTTGTGCAATTGCACGAAGCACTTTAAGCTTCACATCTGAATAACTGGAATCCTCCATGTAGAATCCTCCAAAAAGAATAAGATTAACACAAACAATCTCGCTATTCACAATAACAAAAAGTATAATCTGTTCGGGTAGTCCGAAAGAAGCCATAGCGTCTGCCATAGGATTTGTTTATCCATACTGAATCTAATATAAGTTCTTTTTAAAAAACTTGTTCAAATGTTTTTTCATCATATGTTTTGCGCACTTGCTGGATTTTTTCAATATTGGGCCGCCTTTGAAGTATTCGGCCGTTTCGGTACCTAAATCCTTCTCCTTTCCCTTGGCGTGCTGTTCAAATTTCTTTAATTTTTTGCCGTCCAGTGGCAGCCATGCTACTATTGATGGTTGAGCGGCTGCTGTTGCGGTTGCTGCTGATGGAGCGGCTGTTTCCAACGCATCATCAACAGGTTGAGCCTGTTCTGCGTAATCATCATCAACAGATACACTACTACTGATACTGCTTTCTGGGCACGGTTCGATCACCGGCTGTTTGCCTGGCGAACCACACACCTCTCTGATCACTTTCTCCACCACTAATTCCAGCTAAAATGAAAGGAAGTAAATTATTAATATAAGGTCCACCTTCTTCCGTGGACGCCAAACAAGTGCGGACGTGCCCGTCGTGGGCTCTCGCGAGCACGCGGTGCGTGCAAACGCGTGGTGGTCGCGTGGTTGGGCGATCTCTCGCCTCTACAATTCGTGGATAGCGTATTAACATTATAGTTTTCGATGGCTTCACATTTTTCCACCCGCAAGACTGGAAAAATGTTCTTTCAACCAAGTTTTCTATTGCTGCTCGGAATAAACATTGCTGTTTTGTTTGTTTTGCCTGCCCTTATTTAAACCAACGTGGGTCAACCAACCATTGGTCAACGTTTTTAATCAGCAGAAGATCGTCGAGGGTCGATGGATTGTGCTGTGAGGCGCTTGGCGTGGATGGTGTGGCGCGTTGATATTTTCTTTTTCGAAGTGGAGGTACTACAGCAGCCGGAGAAGGTACTCTCGAATGTGTTGCTGCTGTTGCTGTTTGTTTCGACGATGACGATATTTCTGCAACCGCTACGGTGATACATTTCGGTTGTGTTGCTGCGGATGTTGTTCCTGTAGCTGCTGCGGATGTTGTTGCATTTGTTTCGGCCGTTGCTGCTACGACTATTGTTGGAGATGGTGCTGGTTCGTAAGGAAGTGCAAATGTTGGGCGTCCATACTGGGCACAGCTTAGCTATTATGTCCTTCAGACGATACTCTTTTGCCTCTTGGAGATCCTCTTTGTTGTCGGTTCTCCATACGTTTAGTCCTATTGGTTCTGTTAAGTAATGTCTCGCCCTTTTGTCCTGTTGTTTTACGGGTTTCCCGTAAATTACAAACGGGTCATCCGTTTTCACCGATATAAACTTTTTACCACTTCACCTTGGCTTACGCTATCCTCCTGGCTCGAGGCTGGTGCCAAAAACCAGCTGTCCGTATCGTTTAACGGATTCGTAGAGGCCGTTAAACGCAAATTTTGTCGGACTTCCACCTCACGTCTTTCGGGATAGATTATTGGGTAACTGTCTTCAATTACATTCTGCGCACGTGAACGCTCGCGCATAAGCAGTGCATTTACCACTTGCTGCACTGGAGACGCGTCGTTCATGACATCTACTACGCGTTTCAGGATCTCTCGTATGAAATAAATATGAATACAGAATAAGTCACGGTTATATTACTATTAGTATGTATACTCACATTTTTCTTTTGATTCGCCTCGGCTCGGGTTTGCTTCTGACCCCGTGCCCGTCTCCGCTGCAATTCTGCGAGCGGAGGCTTTGGCAGTTCGCGATTTGCTTGGCAATACCGCCTCAAAAAGTCGGCGATTGCCTCGCGGTTTCGTCTAGCCTCCTTTCTGGCCCAGTCCAGAACACGTTCTATCCCCGCCACTCCCACACGGGCTCTTTTGGCCACTTCGGCCAACATGACTTCTCCTCTACTCTCGCGCACCAAACACACCGAGTGAGTCCAATAATTTTGGTGCTGCCTTACATCGCAGTACGTTGTTGTGACGTGATCAAGGTCAAATGCGCAAATGCCGACCCGTCGCGAGTAAACTTACAATCTACGGCCCGGTCATGGTCGGAGGCTTGATACATCACGGAATGCCGAACCGAACCGCCAACCGAAAACAACGTCCGTAAACGATGGTCGTCCTTCAACCTTCGTTAAGCTGTTGAGGGTTTGCGCTTTGGGTTGCTGATTACTGGCTGCCGGATTACCAGCCACATATGGTTGGCAATGCACAGTTACATATCGAACATACAAACAATACATTCACACTGTCTCCGCCGTTAATTTCCGGGGATATCGTTTGGCACACTTGCCGTCGACCATGCCAGCTGATTGCGGATTGATGGTGCCACACGGTCCATGAATCATATTTTTAATTACAACATCATGTAAGGTCTGGATCTGCTTCGTGATCGGGAATCTCAGCACATATCCAATTGGTTTGGTTAAATTTTTCCACGAACCAAATGAGAATGTGTTCGTGTGGCAGGCTTCGTTTTTGCCATTCGATTGAATACATCCAGCGTCGCGTCACTCCGAAGACATGTTTGCCAACAATGAATTTCTTCAGACACTGCATTTTTTGGTTGAATACACGTGCTGTGATGTCGTGTCGATCACTTGGTTTTTGTCCAGGAAGCAGCAATTCAAGAATTTCTGTCCAATTTGGATTACAGGTAAAAGCAATCAAGAAATCTAGCCGACCGTAATGACGAACATAGGTCATTGCGTCCTGAGCAGCATATTCATGCATGTGTCGTGGGCTTCCTATATACGTCGCCGGTAGAATTGTTAATCGACCAATATTAGCTGCATTTCTTTCAGTAGCAACGCTTTCAGCGGCAATTCCATCAGTAGCAATTCTATCATGGTCATGGGGAAGTGGGTCGGCCAACTCTTGGCTGAAGCCGCTCTCACTGGCCTCCGTCTCCGCTGGTCCCCGGATGTCATGGGGAAGGCTACCGGGTCGTCGCAGGGCCGTGAGTCGAAACGCTGTGCGCGGCTTCTGTTCCGCAGTGCACCGCTGCCGCTGGCCTGCTCGGCCATATGTCGAAGCCACGCGAGAACTAACCTTGCGAGGTCCTCGTCGAGCTGCCCCTGCCGCTCCACCACGCGTACCTCGATGGTCTGCACACGCTCGTCGTGGCGCTTAATCCATCCGCTCCTCCATTCTCTGTTGTGGGTACTTACCCTCGGTTATACTTGCGGTACTCGCGCGGTTGAAAGTCGTTCGAGCAGATGCTGTACGTATGGAACATATACCTTGCCCCGTTCTCGTTGTACTTCTGGCGCAGATCGTCCCGGTTGCAGAAATCGAGCCACTTCTTACGGCTGCACCGCGTCCATCCGTCTGCCGGAGAGGAGAGGTGCATGAAGGAGCAGTGTTTAATGCATTGCGGGCTGCGCCTGCGCTCCGGGTTGCACTGGCCGATGCACGCCTCTATCCGCTCCTGGAAGCGTTGTGTTGCACGGACCTACCTTGCGGTCTAAGATCCTGCAAGACTTCCAATGTGGAAGATACTCACTTCTATTCACGATCGGGCGGACTGACGAACCTAAGACTCAAAATGATGTTCAGACGTCGAAGGTTTCAATTTAACAATCAGCACGCGACTGACTCCGACTCAGCCTCAGCCCGACTCTGTCTGACTGACTCTGACGGTGTCCCGTCAACTTTATTATATATATATAAACTTACAATAATTTGGCCGCCCTCAGT
>NW_026455174.1:0-4799 GCF_943734635.1 Anopheles cruzii | reverse complement strand
CTCGAGCCCACTCGAGCTCGAGCGCTAGCTTCGCCTCACAGTCCCCGGAGTTGTAATGACTACCCTTGAGGTCCTTTCTTAAGTAGTGTTTGCGATGATTACCGTTCGAGGCAGTTCGGTTGATCGTTTGCTGTGCGTGTTTTGTCAATCAATAAGGCTTTTCTGGGTTGGAAAATTTTATGAAGAACTTTCATTACGCATCCGATGGACCGTGGACCTGTTAACAGCAATTGTCACAAGTAAACGACGCCTGCAAACGACGATGAATCGCTTGCTAGAATTCACTTTTTCAGCAATTAAAAATTCTAGTTGCTTAATTCTGGTTTACATAGACTGCTGGCCAATAAAATAGATAAATGTTTTTAAGCTGCATTATTTGATCATTTTTCAAAACCTATTGAATTCACAGGTATTACAATAATAGCACAAGATAGTAGTACTAAAAATAAGATAAAGATAATCTAAAAGAGGTGAAAAATTCTAGGAATTCGCTTATCACAATAGAAGGCAGTTAAAAGTAGCTGGCCAATAAAATAGGTAAATCTGTGGATAAGGCAAATTTTAATGAATTTACACGCATGGCTCTTTTGCTAGTATCGAGAGTCAATTTTTTATTTCAAAATTAGTCAGTAACCCGTGTATCCACCGTTGGTTTGGAGCACATTGTGACCCTTTTCTTGGCAGCGAATCGACCACATCCTGACAAGTTTTTACTGGAATGGCACACCAATCCTGCTGCACTTTCTGCCACAATTCATCTTTGTCCGAAAAATATTGTCCAGCTAACTTTCGCTTCAAGGTATTCCACAAGTTTTCAATATGGTTTAAGGAGACTGACTTGACGAAGGCAAAACTGACACAATATTGCCATCAAACAACGATTTCATAAGCTTCGACGTATGCTTGGGATCGTTTTCTTGTTGAAATATCCATCTCAGTGCCATGTTTTCTTCTGCATAAGTCAGTACAACGTCTTCCATGATTCACTTATACTCGAGAGTATTCATGGTGCTCTTTACTCTGAAATAGGGACCTATACCAGATCATGAAAAACATCCTCAAATCATGATTCTTCCACCTACATGTTTTAATTTTGTTTTTAACTTAGGATGCAATTGTTTACTAGCAGGCCTTCAAACATCCCACTGAGAGTCCGAACGAAACAATGGTTTTTTTGTGGTTTCGTCGCTCCATAAAATATTATGCCAATTTTTCGAAACCCTCGGTACCTTCCCATATTTACCCATATTGAGTAGCAAACTGTTACCTCATCTGTAATTTTTTTTTAATCAATAGTGGCACTGTTCTTGCAATTCGTCCTGGTAGATTAGCTTCTTGCACCCACCTATGGGAACGACTTTCTAGTACTTTGGCGATGCTTTTGTACGTCGCGCCTTTGTTACGCAGATTCTTCACAAGTTTTCTTTCGTCAGGGATTGCAATGAGTGCTTCTGCCCATTCTTGATGTTCTACCTGGAAAGAACGATTTATTAAGATTCAAAATTGAAAATTGATCGCAGCAAGATCAAATAAACCAATTCCTTTAAAGAAGTCGGGTGAAATTGCAGCGCATACAACGAATGACCTATTTTATTGACCAGACCAAATCAGACTGCTGTCAAAATAAGCGGTAACACACCTGTCACTTTTGAGATTAATATGACGTAAGCTAGTGTATCTAAGTACAGTATCAGTTTGGTGATCATTGGTTTAGTAGTGGCTTGAGTACAGTTCAAATTGTACCAGCTTGTACACATTTACCTATTTTGTTGGAAAGCAGTGTAGCACCGCAAAACAATCCACCATTTCTGTTTGGGCGAGGAAAAACAAGTGAAGGCACCAATTGGACATTATGCATCGGGGTTGAAACAGTAAATAAAACAAGTATATAAAAAAGGGCAATAAAGAAAAGGATTGATTTGAAGGATTAAAGCTTAGCAAAACAAACAATCGACGATTGACCTTCCGAAAACGCTGCTCACTTCACAGTGTGTTGCCGCAACTGTAACTGTACGTTGCGTGCTGTGCCAGCGAAACAGCTCGAAAAGAGAGGCCCTGCGCAAACAGCAACAGCAGGAAAACTGAAAGCAGCGCGGAAAAAGAAACAAAACGATGGAGACCGAGTGGGCCGGGTTGGGTGTTCATTGAATAATTTCATCACCCAAATGGCCGAGCCGTGGAACAGATTGATGCTCTAATGGGTGGAAGGTTGTTTGATTTTTCACGATTCCCGCCGTTCCCGCGTTTGCCAGCGGCGGCTCGGGCAATGGTTTTTCCACAGGAATCGAGGGCGTTCGTTCTTATTTTTACACTCGCTTCCGGCGTTCGGTTAAATTTGAAACATTGATAAACGCTTCGAATTTTCTTCCCACTTGAGCAATTCTTCCCCTCCACTGTGTGTGTGTGTGTGTGTGTGCGCTTCCTTCTCGAGCAGAGTTTTTCTTCGGTTCGTGCTCCTCCTTGCCTTCCTGCTCGCTCTAATATTCATAAGCCAACCAACCAACCCACCGACCGTGCCGGACGGGAGTGCTCGATAGCCGATCGAACGGAAAAGTCATTAGATGGGGTGGCAATATACATAAAATAAACACAAAGCATGGCCGTCTTGCCCAGCCGTTTGCAGCGGTGGCAATCAGCAGCACCCAAAACGACCACTCGAGGATTCGCGGAAAATCAATCGAAAGGGACCCCTGGGCAGCCGTCGAGCATTCGCGTGCACCGCGTTTCATGGCCCCAATCCCCCACCCTCCCCGGAAACTACATCCTCCTGGTTCGCGAACGGGTGCCCTTTATCCGCCAACTCGTTAAACTGGCCCTCCGGGCATCGCTAAGGGCATTAGTGGCATCCGACGCAAGCAAGACGCTCAGAATGATCGCCCCCCGTATCTGCGGAGGGGCGATGAGTGGGTGGAGGGAAGCGACGTTACATCAGCGAACTGAACGAGCACCGTACGACGACCTCACTGTCGTGCGGCGTATCCGTCTCGCCAAGCGCCGGTGGGCTGGTCAAGTCATGAGTATAGCTGAGGATAGCATGAGGACGGCGAACTAGCTCGCAAAGTGGGCAACGGTGGGTCCAATGGGCTGGTGCACGTAGGATATAACATACGTAACGTAAGATGTAGTTCGTTTACGTTATAGTTTAATTCCGAAAAATTGCTCGGCCAGGGAAAATGGAGTGGGTCGTAAGAGCCAGGAGAGATGGACAGGACAACCTCCTCTCAAGCACGATATGCCGCCTCCATTCGGCCCTAGTCGGCCCTAGTCGGCCCTAGTATCTGACAAGTGCAGCGTGGGCGTCGCATATTTTCTTAGCACTTAGCACTTCCAGAGTAGCGCCCAAAAGCCAAGGTGGATTACCTTTCGAAGGCCCCGATTGGTTGCGAATATCTCGAGCGCACGAGCAGGATCCGAAATCGGTTTCGGTGTTTGGTGGCAGAAAGGTGTTTCACCTTCGAGCAAAAAAGAAAACCAAACAATAAGTATGCCCTTCTGCATCAATTACATTGCTTGTTTGTGGAGCTCGCCCGGAACGGTGTGTTCTAGCGCCACGGAAACTCCGGATGCGGAACAGAAAACAGGCCATTGACGAGGGTGCTTCGGGGCTATGCTGGCGAAGAGCTGGAGTGCGTAGCACGAGGTGTTAGCTGTTCACCCTCTTCGGACATGTTTTTATTTTCCTAACCTCAAGAGCGGCCCGCTCAGAAGAGCGAGCGGTTCGCTGCCCCATAAACTGTGGAAGTTTAACAAGGGCCCGTTGCTCCAGCAGCGCTCCGTACAACCCGTCAGATTTATGGGAACATATTGAGCGAGGGCCTGGAGAAGGGGCCAAACCCAACCAAACCGGCTGGACCACAGGCACCCACCCTGCCGTATGTTAAAACGATGGTGGCGATCCGCGCAGGTGAGCAATTAATTAATTAACTTACCGTGGGTGGGTTCGCCCCGGGAAGTAGCGCCTCGCTCGAAGAGGCCAGGCGCTGAGCTCTTCGTTACGGACCAAGATGAATAATATTTTGGCATTTATTTTATACCACCGCGCAGGTAGGTGGTTGATGGTTCGCACTTAACGAAATCGAACCTATACTCTGGGCCAGAGAAAGAGAGAGAGAGAGAGAGAGAGAACGGCACATCTTTGAATCCCAATTCTTCAGCTGCTGCCCTTCTTTATGCCGAAGATTGATCTGCACCCGGTATGCAACGGCAATGTAAGATATATTGGGGCCTTTGGCCGAAAGGGGTTCACGCTGGCGCCGAGGGAGCTTCGTGAGCATGGTTAAAATATATCTAGGTGCTAGAAGGTTTCCCTGACTTCGACCGCCCTGCTACGAGATTTTCAACAAAACAAAAAAACTTCCTAGAGATTTATTACCGGTTAGACTGGTATCCTTCGTAACAACCTTACTCTCGATCAAGAGTTGGGTCCTTGTACCCCCGGAGCCAAACTCTGTGGAGGATTCAGTAAACCTGACCGAGGTCTGATGTGTGTGAAGCCGAGGACTACGTAGCGCAACCATCATAACTACGTAACATTGCACCATTTAGATACACCAAATTTGACTAGTGCTTCCACTAGCATCACCATCGTCATCAGCATCGTCATCAGCATCATCATCAGCGTCATCATTTTCATCGTGCCATAGGTGGTCGGGAGCGCCAAGATAGACTGCAGGGTGCATCTGCAATTTCGACGAAGATCAAGATAGCGAGCGGTATAAGTGCAAGCCTTCCCAAGCCAGCAGTGGATTTCTCAGTGCTTCCACTTCTTCGGCCGTGTAGCGCCTCGGTCTGTGTGTGTG
>NW_026455173.1:0-4805 GCF_943734635.1 Anopheles cruzii | reverse complement strand
TTAGTCCGCCTGGTGCCTATTGCAACTGATGTTGAATTTGAACCCGCCTCACCCGCGAGTAGGCGGAACTTCTTTGTGCGTTCCGTCCCGAGGGGCCCCGGGTGGCGGAGAAACTCGTCAAAATACCTTTTTAACATAAACATGTAATCCATGGGCACTCGCTCCAGGCCCAGGGCGGGTAACAACCACAAAACATTTTATCAAACAGCGCTGACAGGCACGTCACGGTTACAGTTTTTGGTGGGAAAATTTATGTTCGTGCGTTCCGCGTATTCCGCGCGAAGACTCAGCACATGATCGCGAGTAGCGGCTTTGGCCGGCAGCACTCTTTGTGTGATTGTTTAATATTCGAAATCCTTTCGAGCGAAACGAAGGATTTACATGCGGCGGAAGGCCGCACCTACACAATGCGATTCTGCGATAAACGGCTCACTAGCGGCATTTGGCTTGGGTGTTTCTATACAAACATTTGAAGTCGTACGCTCAGCTTTTTGCTCAAATTTTGTATAGTAAGTATCTCTGAGTTGTATAGCACCTTTTCGCGGACACCACTGTGTGTATCCTGCTGGCGGTTAAAAGGTGGTGACTTGGGTCTCCGCAGGACGCGTAAGTTTCTAGGACGCGAAAGCCTCAGCAAAGTGTCATCCCGAACCGAAGTATGAATAATCGATCTCGGGGGAAAAGGTCCATGAGTAGGCCGTGACACACACACGTTGCCCCAAAGGATGGCGTTTTGGGCCACCTGCGATTAAAATTGGGCTTTGGCGGTACATTTTCCCGGCGGTGTTTCCCGCTGACGGGGTTTTTCCGATGCTTTAGTTGGATTTTTCCCCGAAAAAGCGACAGCTTTCGGGCCGTGTTTTTGAACTGCTTTGAAGCCGGTGCGCCGGTGCCTTTTATGTTTGGCCCGTCCTGCAGATGTCCTAAAGATTTAAACGAGCCGCACGTAAGGAATGTTCCTTCCGAACCGTTGAAGGATCCCCTTTTTCGACACGCATGAACTCTGCTCGAGATGAATGGCGAAACAAGCATGATGTTGTTTCTTTGGTTGCCTTTCTTTCCTGCTCTGTACGAGTGTGTTCTGTCGTGGATTGGCCGTCTCTCTGTCGCGGGTGGACCGAAACACACACGGTACGAGCACGAAGGATCAGCGCTGAAATCTGGTGGAAATTATGTCAGTCATCAATCTCGGCTGTATGTTGCGGTGTTTTTTTCTCTCTCTCTCTCTGTCCCCGGTGCCTTTTACTGAAACTGAAAATTGGTCAACGCACTTCTCGATCGACGGACGACACGACGTACCGAGGAACCTATGGCCGTGTTTCATGCAAATTGTGTGCTCCCGCGTAAGGTTTTCCTCCAGCCAAGTGTCTTCCTCCTTTTCTGTGTTTTTTGGGAAACTGTTTTGTTCCGGTTTCCGGATTTTTTCCCCGAACTGAAACACTTAATCATTTGCCCTCGGTGCAGGGAATGTTCTCCGGACTGAAAGCGACCAGATTTTTTCCAACTGTTCGACTGTCCAGTCGGGCTTGGGCAGACTGGACATGCTTGAGTTGCAATGAAAACTTTTTTTCAATCGACAGTTCATCTAAAACAGGGCCAACGATCCCCTGTAGATGTGTACCATGCGAAATTTCCTTAATTAAATTACTCTCTGATCACAGGATTCAACCACAGGACTTTAAGAGAATTCATTGAAGTCAATGTACTTGTATTAACATTGCAAACCTTACAAGGGGAGGATTGTTGCACCGATAAGGCCCGATGTAGTACTTGTTTTCCGATTCCGATGCTGCTACGTAACATCCGGCCCTCTGGGGGCGTACAGTTCTTTGTTCATCGATTCTACACCGAAGCTGCATCATGATGTGGACAGCGTCGGAAGATAAAAGAGATACTAGGCATGTATCGCTGAATGCGATTTTATTTGTTATGTTATGTGGTACGCAGTGTCATTCTTTAGATCAAGGAAATCATAGAATCTGCATCTAAAATTCTCGATGAGCGAATGAAACTATTGTTTGGTTCCAATCAACTTTAATGAGTGTGATTGGCTCTTTCTTCCTGTACAATCCAGAATTAAAGTTTATTAAGGTTAGTAAAAATGTATGAAATTTACTATGGGCATCCTGGAAACATAAACACTAGCTCTGCGTTGGCGCCGGAGAAGTCGACAAGCGAATCCTGTCTGCGCGGTTCCGGTTTCGCTGCCGGGCAGTGCTCATTTCATATTCCGACTTCGACGGGCAAAGTCAAGTAAGCTTATCAACTGGTGACAAGTGGCCATCGACTTCATCAACTGCCTGGCGCAACCCTTTCTGACCACATTGTCAGCAAACGGTGACCGCCTCGCCGAAGGGCACTCGGCTCGGCCACTATGCACTTTCACATTTTCTTTCCCGCCGCCCCGGGTTCGACTGCCAACGTTCATTCGATTCAACGTTCCGCCCCAGGGCACCGAAGCGTTTGCGGCCGCACTATTTAAAGTCAGTCGGTGCTGTGCCGGACAGTAAAAACTCTTTCCTTTACACGCCACACCGATTGGCCGGCTCCGGAAGGGCGCCTGATAAATCGATTATGCGCTCTGCATTATGCATCGCACGGTCCTGGTTTCTCTATGCTGATTGGTTCCGGCGTAAGATGTGACAATCTTCGACGACCGACGTTTGCCTTGCGGTTGTGGTTGGATATTTTGCTTCAATCAATCGTGTTATGGCATTTAGTTTTATTGATGTTTGCTGTGCAGCAGCCAGTGGATGTTGCTGAAGGACTGTCATATTCCGACTTCGACGGGCAAAGTCAAGTAAGCTTATCAACTGGTGACAAGTGGCCATCGACTTCATCAACTGCCTGGCGCAACCCTTTCTGACCACATTGTCAGCAAACGGTGACCGCTGCGCCGAAGGGCACTCGGCTCGGCCACTATGCACTTTCACATTTTCTTTTCCCGCCGCCCCCGGGTTCGACTGCCAACGTTCATTCGATTCAACGTTCCGCCCCAGGGCACCGAAGCGTTTGCGGCCGCACTATTTAAAGTCAGTCGGTGCTGTGCCGGACAGTAAAAACTCTTTCCTTTACACGCCACACCGATTGGCCGGCTCCGGAAGGGCGCCTGATAAATCGATTATGCGCTCTGCATTATGCATCGCACGGTCCTGGTTTCTCTATGCTGATTGGTTCCGGCGTAAGATGTGACAATCTTCGACGACCGACGTTTGCCTTGCGGTTGTGGTTGGATATTTTGCTTCAATCAATCGTGTTATGGCATTTAGTTTTATTGATGTTTGCTGTGCAGCAGCCAGCGGATGTTGGTGAAGGACTGTTTGTTGAGGGAATTTTTGCTGAAGGAACGTAAATAAATCTGAAGAGGAATAAGTCGACAAATGGAACTTAAACAGGAACTATTTTAGTGGCCATTTTCCGTACATTAACAATAATTTACAGATATTCGCGGAAACGTGCAGTGTGATCGTTAACTGCACTTTAGGCATAAGAAGTTGGACCCCCAATGAATGCTTCACGAGTGGCTAGCGAGCAACAGACCATTTTTTGCCACGACGGAAAGGATTCACTGTGAAAATTCATAATTATGCTAATTTAACATTAAAAGCTCGTCCACTGATTGCCGTGCAAATAAACATAAACATCGCCGGAGCGCTGGCCGATCATGGCACGACCATTGCCATGCCCGACTTTGCTGAGAGGCTTCCTTTGGCCAGAAGGCTCAGAAGTAGGTCACGGCTGGCGGGCCGGTGGATGGGCCGGCGGACAACCGACAGCCAGAACCGTGATAAATCAAGCTCCGGGAGCCGTCGGGTTTCCTTCTTCTTCTACACTTTTTCCTCGCGCCTGGTCCATCGCCCCAGCGTCACATTGATACTGCCAAATGGCTTTCGATTCTCGTTTGTTGTACGTTTATCAGATTCGTTTGAAATTCCGATGCTGGTCGCCTCTTCTTGGCCAATAAAAGCGTAGCCCCGCGGTGCACCCACTCGTGGCCGCCGCGGAATCCGAGCGATTCGAAACAAAAAAAAAAAAAACGCCCGGAACTTATGCTCCCGGCGGGCGCTGAACCCGCATGATGCGTCGCTCCGTCGCTTGATTGCATCGGCCACAGCGCTGAATGAAGTTCGTTTGCACAATGCGTGTGCTGGCCGCCACCCCACTCCACGCCGCCACCCCACGCCGCTGTGGTTGGGCCGGAAAATTCGGGCGTGAAAATGTAATGGGCCATTTGATCGGCGGACAAACGGCGTCGGCGGTGGCGGCGTCCGAAACCCGGAAACGGTCTGACACGGAAAAGGATGGCACCGGAAAATGGAAATAAAACAAACAGGCTGGCCACCTTCGGTGACTGGTGCGCCCCCTCCCCCGTGCGCACCGGCAGGCCAAAAGCAAATACCAGTCCGGGTCCGGTCGGTTGATCCGGTTCGGTTCGGAGAAAACCCCCGCGACCGGAGTCGCACGGGGGACAGGACACTTTTTTTAATTTCCCTTTTCGCGTTCCCGTCAACGGTGGGCGGCCACGGCGGCTGTTTGCGTGGACTATTTATTTTCCAATTACGATGTCAACCCGGAACGCGCACCCCGTGAGCTGTCACACTTCAGCAGCTTTATTGGGGGGAGGGGAGGGCACGGGCACTGGTGTAGATGAAGTCATCTGATCTGATCCGGTGCACTCCGCTGATCTCCGCGGCCTCGCGGTCTGATTGTTGCGTTTTTCGGCCGATTGAAATCGGATTTAAGCAAAAAGCGAAACCATAAACCTTTTTGAATGTTCAGGATTTACGGTCCCGGACGCGGTCGAG
>NW_026455172.1:0-4812 GCF_943734635.1 Anopheles cruzii | reverse complement strand
TGATGCTGACGATATGAAACGAATCCTAGCCCGGCCGGCCGGGTCGGGGCCCTCAGTCCTCTGGTCCCTCCCGGGCTAAACGCCTCTCGTCGTCGAAGCATTGTCGGATTAGGCAGACATCCATATAGCGCTGCGTATCTCCATTATGCCATTTACATTGCGCCGTTGTGCTGGGGCACATGTCGTTTGGCACCGAGCGATGGCGTAGGCTCCGAACCGGCCAGGCTGCGTTGGGCGACTCGTCGCGTTATGTTTGTTGTCGTCGTCGTGCACTGGCTCCGGCTCCGTCCGGAACGTTAGCTCGCTTGCACTCCATAATATGCAATGGACGGGAAAAAGGCCGCTGCAACGCCGCTGCGGGCAAAAGGCGCTGCCTAATCCCCGCGGGGACGACGTAGACAGAGGGGGAGGGCTTTCAGCCTGCCAGGATGACCGAAATGGAGTGAAATTTGTTTTAAGTGTTGCGCCGGGTTCCGGGTTCCGGCAGGGAAGGGATTGGGTTCAGGTGCGCAGTGAGGTGGATTGATTTAATGGAACTCTTTAGAACGTTCCGTTGGCGTGGTCCACGCGCCCAAGACGTGTGGCGCGGACGTGATGTGCAAGGTTCAAATCATTTTCAACCGGTAACAACCATCGATGGTCCGTGGCTCGATTCCGTGCCAAACGGGGCACTAATGAACGCATGAATGTTGCACGGCCACCGGTCCTGATTGCGCACGATGTACGACATTCGGCCGGTGGCCGGCCGCATCACCGTGAGAGCATCAGGTTTCCGGTCGGTCGGTCAGTCGGCCGGCCGACCGGCCGGTGGAGATGGATCCTCAGTGTTGCAGCACCCGGAGCCGGAAAGCAACACTTTGTCCGAGGGCTCCGTGAGCCATAAGTAGACGGGTATCCCGGAACAGGGAACCGTCGGAATTGTCGGGCTCGATGGTCCTCGCAAGGCCGTCACGGTGACTTCCGCGAGACTTCGGCAGGATGTTGCCCATTTTTGTGCGTTACGTTACTGGGCCGGCTGCCATCACGTCGAGTGACATCTATAAAACGAGCACAATTACGTCCCGGGATCGCATGGGTGGCGCTAAAAAGCTGATCCCCCTTCCGGGTGATCCTTCGGGCTCGACTTCCAGTAGGGTCCGGTCGGCCCGGTGACCCGGTATTGGTTTTGCACTCCGCTTCATAATGCAATTTTGTCGAACCATTATCCCTTTTCCCATTGCGACCTATCTGTGTGCATCGGATCGTACCGGCTGGCCACACTGGCTGTGTTGGCACTGTGTCGTTGGAAGCCTGCGTCGCAGCCGGAAGCACTCTAGCAGGACCGTGCGTTAATTTCGTGCTAAAATAAATTAATTCTAAACCGATATTTGATATACACTGGCTCGTCCATTCGGTTCGACTGCCCACGACACGGCCAACTTTCTGAGCCCTTTCGGACCTCGATTGCCAACAACGACGGAGTGCGTTTCAATTAGCGGCATGTCCCTGTTTCATCAGCGCAACCGGGAGAAGTCCCGATCGGTGGGCCACCGGGGCTGGCAAATGGCTAAATTTGAAACTGGTGGTTTAAGTCATTTCGCTCGGAGCGGGCTTTTGGGTCCCCCCCCTCTTCCCGTGTCCACGCTAGTGAGCTGCCGCTTCAACCCTCAGAGAACCCCGCCCGTCCGGCCGCTGGCCACTGGCAGTTTAGAGATTTTCTAAGCGAAATCACCATTCAACCACTGCACCAGTGTCCCGTGTGGTCTGTGGCTGCCGGTCCTGGCGGACGCCTCGGTGGGGACCGGAGTGTTTATTTATTTTTTGTTTTTCAACGCTTTCGACGGAACCTTCTGGTCCGATGTCTGGTCCGACGAAAACACAATAAGGCCAGCCGATCGTCGACGACGACAACGACAATTGTCACAATACGTAATTTAATTGAACTGCACCAATTTTCGATCATTCGGCAGAGAGAATTTAATTTCCGGCCAATAAATTAAGGTGCCTCGTTCGGCGCCCGGTTAAGCAGCCTGGCAGGAGCACTGGCAATAAATGAATATTGCTCGCAAACCTCCGGCAGCCGAGTGAAATTGGTCCATTTCGTGAGCTCGGACGAATCGTGGGATTGTGGTCGAGCAACACGCAAAGTGTTGAAAATACGTGCAATCGCTAATCCCGCGCACTTTGTTGTGGCACCTGGAATTAGTCGAATTCCCGCAATTGCCTGCGTGTTAGGCAATTGAGGTCCTCCGTTCAGCAGATGAAAAGCTGGCGCTTCGATGGCGTTGGTCTGCATTCTTGACGGTTCGAACCCGGGCATCCGGGTTGAAGTTTAGCGTGATAAATGTGTGATTAAGCTCGATTGGTTAGCAACCGATATGTGTGCTAACGCGGGCTTTTGTTTGCCATAAAATATCTGTCTAATTTATATTGCAGTTGATCCGCCCGATTTCCGTTGATGAAAGCCGTTGCAATTGGACACAGGCCTATTTCTCTAGCATTTCAAATAGGTCAATCGTCATCGTCACCACGAATCGGTTAATTATTTGCAGATGATATCACAGGTATCCGTCATGGAAACACCGACAACAACGTGGTGCAATTAAATTAAGAACTTGTATGTTCAGAAGTAATCCAACTGATATTCTTGGCAAATAATCTGCCTAAGCCGATGGCATTCTAACGGTGATGGTTCTACCAGGGGTGTGCGTTGAGAATGAGACTGTTAAAAAGATGACTGTACCTGTCGATTGGGACTTCCCAGTTTAGCGGTTCATTCATCATTATCTTGTTTTGACATCCGGTAAATGATTTCAGGTCGAAAAAAAAATATTTCAGTTTGCAACCCATCTTTAAAAGGGTTAGACCATGACAACTTTTGTACCTGAAAATGACGTTTTGCGGGGATTTTTATTTTTCTGCTCCTCTTGAAGAAAGCTGGTTCGGAATCGCACCAAATGCTTGTCCGGACTTGTGTTTGGAAGATTGCAGTGCTTTAAGTGGCTTGAAAAATTCCAAAATGGCGATTTTGACTTAACAAAAAAAGCGTCGAAGGACTCCAAAAAACGGACATTCTGATGGGGCAGAAAGGTGTGGTGTTTCACAAGTTCCTAAAACCTGATGAAAACGTTAATTCCGATTGCTACTGACAACAAATGATCAATTTGAACCATGCATTGATCGAAAACGACCAAAAAGTCGTTCCTGTTTTCTGAAATGGAGGCGCCTGGTCGCCCGTGGCCTGAGGCTTCCATGTCCCCAAAAAACAAAACTGTTTCAGGATACTATCAAATCACTTGGATGGGAGCTGCTATCCCTCCCCGCGTTATTCGCCAGACTTGGTTCTTTCCGAATATCATTCATTTTCATCGATGGGACACGTATTGGCTGAGCAGCCCTTCGTTTTTCCACGAGGAAGTCTAAATGGGATGACCAATTAGTTTACTTAAAAAGATGAAGAATTCTTTCGTCTGGGAATCCATGATTTAGCAGAGAGATAGGAGAAATGTATAGCTAGCGATGGCACATACTTTGAATAAAATAGAACATCGCATTAAAATTTTATGAACTTTTTTTGTGTGTTAAAAACAGTCTCATTCTCAACGCAAACCCCTGGTACACAGGTATTTACATAAACACACAGAAGATTGTTCCTTTCGTTTTCCCGACCTTTGCCGGGCGCGATTGCTATCATCATGCGCTGCGCTCCCAAGCATCAGCGTATCCAGGCGACGGCTCCTACATGCTCCTCTCGCAGGACACACGGCATAGACGAAGACCCAGAGCAGTGTGTGTTCGATGCGCCACGGATGTAACTGCGACGACGGTGACGACGGTTGCTGACGATGCTGCTGTTGCTGCTGCTGCTACTTTTGATGATGATGTAGCAAAATGACGACCCTATTTCCTGCTGGATTACGGTCCGGACCCCCCCCCTGGCGGCTTTCCGGATCGACATTTGGTAGCGCCAATTTAAGGACGAACTGCCGGTGCGTTTATTAAGCACCGTGATCATGTTGTTTGCTAATGTAGCCATCGCTCATTTGGTGCGTAGGTTGCTTCAAATTTTCCCGCTTACCTTTGCGACCTAAATGGGTCGTTAGCTTTATTGAACGAAACACAAACTGTGAGTAAACGATGGTGTGTTCCAAACTCAGCCATGAAAATGAAACAAACAAATGGCGACGTTTTAACTCATCATTAAGGTTTGTTAAATAATTATTCAGTTAGCTGCGTTGCCACTGCAAAGCGACCGAAGAAACGGCCCCATTAACGAGCCTCACTATTTGCCAGCATTTTTAATCTCATTTCAATATAGTTCGAATATGTTGGGAAAACGATAGCCCTACTAAAGTAGCAATATTGTCAGCAAAATGCTCAAAAGAAACTCATCGTCGGTTGTACTGTGTAGAGCGTTGGATTCTGAATGGCGATCATCATGTTACTCGCCAACAAAAGAGGGTTTCAATGTTATTATTCAGCCCGGCCCCGTGACACATGACCGGTGAAGCTCGTCAATGAAGTCAACCTGCCGGCAAGCAAATGACAAGCTATCCGTTGGTCAGGACCTTTCTGCGATATCGATGGGCTGGCCGGAAGTTCTGCAGCATCTTAGAAAGCGGACGATAAGCAAACGATGCCTTGCACGCCGATTGGCTATCGGAAACCGGACAACGGAAGTGATTTCTTGTGTCCAAGAGGGGAACGGTGGTGCATTGCGATAAACCGTCACTGACAATTCGCCGTTCTATCGCTATATGCACGAAAAATTTCACTCGTCTTTGGTCCATTGCTGACCTTTTTTTTTGATCGAAAATGGCCTAACATTCGGGA
>NW_026455171.1:0-4812 GCF_943734635.1 Anopheles cruzii | reverse complement strand
CATTGTTGGAGCACCTTTCCGCCGTGATTCACACCACGAAAGGTCCGGGTGGGGGGCTGCCGACCAACCACCATCACTAACCCCAAGAGCTGCTGCAGAAAGACCTACGCGGCGGTGGCCTGGCGGGGTAAATTTAAATTTCGAATAAATTATTCATCGCACCCGGGCCCCCGGGTAGTGAGCATAAAACGCCTTTGCTTCAATCGCGCACCGGAGGAAGCGTCCGGTAAAGTCGGACTTGCTTGAACACTTCTGGGCCGTGTCCCTTCGCTGGTGGCTCCGCTTTGCGTGGCTCCGAGGAAAATTTATCACCATTCCTGAGTTGCTTTCTTTAAACAGGAGTAGCTTAGCAAACGTATCCGCCAACAGCTGAACCGACCGAGTGGGCACCTAATGGCTCCGAAGTGCCCAGCTCCAAGATCTCCAGCGACTCTGGTCCGGCCTTTGCGCCGTGAAATGTACCGAATGCGGGCCCCTGGTCCTGTCAGCACCAGCGGCCGGCGGGCCCAGCAAACCTACAAAAACAATCTGATGCAGCAGTCGCTGATGAGGTGCTGTGGGGCCAAACTGAGGCCAGACCCGGCGGCCACGGCTGCAAGTCAAACTCGGAAGCGATCGGGGTGCGCACGGGGTAGTCGGACGTCAAAAGGACGCAAATTAACATCGTTGCAATTTAGTTTCAGCACTCGAGAGATTTGCTCTCGTCGGGCTCGGAGGTGCCGTCCTCGGCTAAGCAACGCTCGCAGCAAGTTTCGGGCGCCCGGTACCCCGGGTACTCAATGGTGTACACTTTGCGCAACAAATAAATGCTAATCAGGGTCCGGGTCCGGGTCCGGAGGCGAGGCGAATCGCTCCATCTCTTGGCGCAACGAGAGCTGATGACAGCACACAGCATGGCGCCTGGGGCGATGGATAAACTTTTACCCTATCCGCAGGAGCTAACCCCCTCAGGGGTCGGACCACGCTCCGGATGGACGCCATAATTCTTGGAACAAACAAAAACACTGGAGCTAAGCAGCGCAAAGTGCCTCAACTCTGCGGGCGCTCGCCGAAGGACGAAGGCGCCGAGAACTTCTGCATTCTGGGGGGCATTAATTGCATTCCGTTAAACGACAATGTGTTGTGTCAGGAAAAAAAGTAAACAGTTGCTGGCAACATAAATTTTGCTTAATTTAAGCGGTTTACAAGGCGCTTCTTTTTCCCGTCGGACGCAATTCTGAGGCTGCCGACGGGATGGTGCCGACGAGCTGCGAAGCATATGTCCGGCGGCCCCGTGCGCCCAATTATGCTGCAGCTGAGCAACAATTTACTCATTTTTTCACCCAACCTTAAACAACCTGATGACAGGGCCGGTCCGATGGGCAAACCAGATAAGAGACTGTGAGCTTTGTACCGGAATGTGATCTGAACGGGTTCGGGTTATGTTCAAACAAAAATTACATATTTAGAAAACTCAATTTCGACCTGTGCTCACGTAATTTATATTAAAACTCAAGGGTTTTTTTTTATTTCGATGCGAGGCGGGAAACCTTCATAGGCACCGTTAGGAGGGCGAGAGCTCGTAGCCGGTAGTGTGGTGTTACGCCAAATGTTTAAGCCCAATTTTATTACCGTTCATTTTCGTAGCTAAATAGAAATGTATTTCTGAAAAGAAACGAAAGACAAAATGCAAAGGTTGGTCGAACAATTTGTTGTATTTTTCCGCAGGAGATACTGATCCAAACACCAGCTCTTTATTGGTCGTATGACCATTCCTCGTCACTTTTTGACTTCAAAATATCCCTTGATCGCAGTCGTATTTTTTTCACTTCCATTCCTTCATAAAGGGTGTCTATGTCAAAAATTGGTCGAACAAAAAAAATTGTAAATCAGTCAAAAAAAATTATTAAAAAATCAAGTCATATTTCTTTTGAAAGCTCATTTTATACAGAATATGTAAAAAATTATCATTCAGTCCTCCGTCTTAAGAAATGCGAATTGCCGAGCTTTTCGTTTTACCCCTTTCGTCAACTCTTGCACCATTTTCTTGGTCGCTTTCTTTGCTGCAGAACACCATTTTTTTTTAATTCCATCTCACTGACAACTGTTTTAAGAGTCTTTTTGAAGCTCCGCTTGACGATGACCCAATATTTTTCGATTTGGCGGAGATCTGGCGTGTTGGTGGGGTTCATGTCTTTGGGCACCACTTGGACTTTGTTTGCGGCATACCACTCCATGGGCTTTTTTCCATAATTACAAGATGCTAAATCCAGCCAAAACAGAAAAAAAACTCTTGTACTTTTTTTTGAAAAGCCAACAGACGTTTTTTGGACACTCTCGGACATAAATTTCCTGGTTGATGGTCCCGATCGCGATGAAAATGACACTTTTAAAGCCATAGGAACAGAAAGTCCGCATACGAGATATTTGTTTGCGAATTTCGACAGCTTTATGTTCTTGCAAATCTTTCCTACATTTTCCCTTTCAGTTGCCGTATAGTACTCCTGTCCAGGAAGCTGTTTAAAGTTTGCCTTGACGTAGATTTCATCATCCTGCACTACGCAGAGAATTTCGTTAACATCTCTATGCACAGATTCCGCGAGCGTTTTCTGGCCGACATGTTTTGCTTGTCGTCACGATTTTGAGTCACTACTTTCTTCTAGAATGCTAGACTAGCTCGTATTTTAGTTCATCGCTCGGTTGTAGACGATACTTTCAGTTTTCTCGCGACATCTCGGACGGAGAGGTTAGGGTTCCGCTTGAAACAAGCAATCACTCTTTTCGTCATTTTCGCGGTCTCCTGTTTCCGACTTCCACCTGATCCAGTCTCTCTGACTATCATCAAACGTTCTCCGAAAACTTTTAATACATTGGTGGCTGTTGATTTGGCCACATTCAATAATTTGCTAACTTGGCGTGCGAGTTATTCGGATTTTCGCGCCGACTGTGCAAAGTTTTGAGACGATGCTCCTCTTGTTTCGACGCCATTTCCACAAATGAAGGCCAAATGTCAAAATAGAATAATACGTGTGATTCTAGACAAAAACATCTTTAAAATGAGAGTTGTACAGGATTTTTTTTATGCACTAGGAAAAATAATACGTCAAGTTGAAGTTTACCAATTTTTGACATAGACACCCTTTAGGAACTATTTCGTTCATTTATCAGTTCCTACGCCGGTTATCTGCTTCTGTTTTCGTCTCGTTAATCGTGATTATTATTGAATATTGAATAACATTAAGGTATTATGGTATTGAATTAACATTAAGTTTCCTAAATGTTTCGTTACGTTTCCAAGAAAACACAATGACTGAATTATAATGCCGTTTGCCAATATCAAAACGTACAGAGCAAAGTTATCGTTCTGGGGCTGCTCAGGATTACTTAAAAGCCTCTTCACTAAAGGTCCAGGTCACCAAACTAAATCATAATACTAGTTTTAAGCTTAAAATCGGATCGGAGCAACATCTCTTGGAAGTGTCTCCGCTTGAAAAATTAATATGCCTGACTTGAGCTTGACATTCCTGGAAGCCAACAACGATCAACGCAAAACTACGCTAATTGCCCCGCAACCTTCCACAACCAGAATGAAGCGATTCCATCATTTAAAGGTAGTAATTTCTAAAGAACGCAAATCAAATTATAATTATCAACGCTCCTCACGAAGCGATCCGTCTTGCAGCACCGAACCTGAAAACGGCGACTACAATGGCTGGCCCGGCTGCCGACCCTTAGAAAATGGTTATAAATTGAGTACATTATAATTATACCCGCTCATTCTGCCTTAATTACAAGCACCCACTGCCAAGTGCTTGGCCGGCTCGCAAATCATTTTAATTGGATGCTTTTTCTTGCTCCACCGGGCCCGGCCCGAGGATAAATATGTATTTCCTACACTATCATTTCACTGTTTCGTTCGAGTCAAAGCCACAACCACAACCGGACGGGGGGGGGAAACCATCGGGAAAAAAAACTAATCAAAAACCGGTCCATTTTCTCTCTCCCACAAACAACACAGAGTGGGACCTTCCGTCGAGACAGTGGCTGGCGGTGACCTCGATCCTGCTGATAGCCGGTGCGGCCGGCGTTGCCGTGCCGCTGGCGCTGAAGGTTTCCACCGGGGCGCCGCTCGAGGAGCGGCTGCAGGTGGCCACGCAGCTGCTCGACACAGTGCCTTTAATCGATGGCCACAACGATCTGCCGTGGAACATACGGAAGTTCCTCCACAATCAGCTGAACGAGTTTCGGTAAGTTTTTCGGCCACACACGGGGGGCAAGCGGTTCCAGGAAGGACATCCCCGGGGCCGGGGAAGGCACCGCAGAACGCTTTGATGTGTGGTGTTCCATTGTCTGACGTTCCTGGGAGGCACGGAACAAGTTCAATTAGCAACTTTTTCAATTTACCTTGACATTGCTCGACTTCATGCACTGGCGCCTCCTGCTCTAATGTCTGCCACCCGCGCACGGTGGTTCCATTTTCTCCCGCCGACAGGTTTGACGATGATCTCAAGTCGATTCTGCCCTGGTCGAAGAGTGCCTGGAGTCACACGGACCTGCAGCGCCTCAAACGGGGCCGCATAGCGGCACAGGTAAGCCACTCGCTCGAGCCACGTAAACCTTTTAGCGCAATTAACTCACTGCCTGCCTCACTGTGAACTTTGTCCCGGTGGCAGATTCCCCTCAAGTTCGCCACCAAACATCCAACACGCCTGCCTGACCCCCTCCGAAAAGGGGTCCCCGAGTCTATTGTACTTCCGGTCCGGTCGCCGTTGTTTGTGTGCGTAGCGCGCACACTTTACCCGGTCCGTTTTTTAATCAACCAACAGCTCCCCA
>NW_026455170.1:0-4814 GCF_943734635.1 Anopheles cruzii | reverse complement strand
AAGCCTATTTAGACGATGTTTTTCCTGTTCGGGGCCATCCAGGGCACCGTGGATGGTTTAGGTGGAGCATTCCGCTACGCACCACGCACACCCGCGCACCAGGTATAAACAACAAACGGGGGGGGCATCATCCCTCTCCCTCCCGGCGCTCCACTTTTCCACCAGCGAACGTCGTCCCGGTTTCGTGGGGGGATTTTTCTCGGCACCACCAACACTCGGCCGCCCGGGCAAATGGAAAGAAGAGCAAGAAAATGGCTCACTCTGGCGTCGAAACTGGGCAGAATAGTTTTGTGTCGGAAGCTGTGGGCTTACCCCCGCGAAATAGGCGCACCACCAGAGACGGAGAAAAGCGGCTTTTCACGTTGTTTCACCACCGACGGCTTTTTCTCGAGGTTGTTGGTTGGCGAACGAATTTCATCTGCGACCGCGGAAAAACGAAACTCGCTCCGTGAAAGAAGACCCGCGTCCGAACTCTTTTTGTTTTCTGTTTTCTGCGTCCGTTATTGACAGTCCGTGTTGACAGTGTTTCTCAGCGTCCCCGGGCTCTGGCACTATGGGAAAAAGGTGGTAGGTGGTCACAAAACTAGTTTAGTTGTTTGCGTTTGTGCCGCTCCCCGAATCATTTGCCGAGGAACCTTAAACCGATCAATGTTGTCTGGGGGCCGTGGGGGGACAGATTAGTTAGTGGACGAATGTTGAGAATCAAGGTGAGGCGTTCAGTGCGAAGGGTCAGTTAGGGGGAACAATTGCTGAAGAACATTGAATGAAATAATAACAACATAGAAAATATTATGTAAAAATGTTGTAATGTAAATATAACGTATAATGCAATGTTGAAATATAATGGAAAATCATGTATTAATATAATGTGCACAATATCGACTCGCTCTATACAGATAAACGGCGAGATCTCACTCCAGTGAGAGAATGAGAAATTCGCATCTCACTAGCGAAGGAAACCAACTGCTCGAATCCTGTGCTATTTCGGACAGTTTCGTGGAACGTAGGAAAAATGTATTTTTTTCAATTGTGAATAGTTTACTTAAATTGAATTAGTGAAATTATTGCACACAATCTGCCGATGAACTAACATGCTGAGCGACGGATATCAGTAACGCAAACGAAAGCAATAATACAATATACGGGTATACGACAACTAATCAGCATTGTTTTATTTACAACTAATGTGATTCCGACACGTTTACTTCTTTTTGATGTACTTCAGATACTTGTTGGCATTGAACGTATCCTCTTCTACATCGTCCTCGATAACAATCTTTTGCTTCGGTTTGCGCTTCTCAATACGAGCCTTCCGTTCAGCTTCGGATAGTAAGCTTAGATCCAAGGGTAACTGAAAACAAAATCCAAAGTTATTAATGCACTTTTCTCTCTTAGTCGATGACGAAGAAAACATTACCTTGATTATCCTTCGCGGTTCGTGGTAGCTGATGTTGATGGTGGCCCCATCAGGAAAAACCACCATGGTTGGGTAGCGGCGAGAGTAAATACTTCGATGCACTTTTACCACCGCAGCGCTGTTGGAGGAAATGCACCTTACCGAATTCATTGCACAAGCCGGTAGAATCCTAGATAAATGCAAATGCATCGCGACAGTCTTCTCGGCACTTTCTCTTGTTGAATAACACAGCGAATTCAATGTTTTGGTAGAAATGTCATCGGTCGCGGACGAACCCTTGTAGCAACTTTTTTCCCCTCCGAAATCGACCATTCTCATTATTTTCGAGCTTACGACTTTCGAGCTCGAAATTCACATTCGCCACGACAGAAAAATTAGAGAAAAAATATTAGAATATTTCAAATGTTTTACTAAAACTTTGTCCATGAAAATGTTTTATATGTTAAATATTTATTATATGGAGTTTGTTGAAATAATCCACACACAAACAAATGTTTAAGTTATTTGAGCATAAAATTCAACGGTTTCCTTGCATTTTCCAGTGGCGGAAACTATAATTACTTCTTCTTGTTCGAAAATGATAAACTTCTAGCCTACACTGAAATATTACAGTTTTGTACTACTTCATTTTATCATTGATCTTTGAGCCAATTCTTCGCATTTTCCGGGATTCCTTTTCAAAGCACAATAATAGTTCCTCGAGATGAAACAGTTGGTTAACCTTCGTCCATTAATCATGCTGCTAGACATAATCAGTTGACGCTACCCGTATGAATAATCAATATCAATTAATATCGTTCTATGCACGATTGCTATAAAAGCTGCCGCCAATTGATTAGTAGCGCGAAGTAGTGTGGTTGACCTAAACGACATCGAAAAACAAGCTAGAGTTATGTTAAAAGCTGACGGAGAGAAGAGTGTTTTCCTTTCGCGTTTCCGTTGGATATTATGGATTCAGCATGTGTTTGGAGTGTCCTCGATTTTCATGGATTCGTGTGGCAAATTTGCCGTGCGAAGTGTTCCGCAGAAGGTTATATTTCCAGTTTTGGCAATATGGTATCTCGTGATCGCGCTGTTTATTCATTTTAGAAACGAGCCACCATTCTTGAGCGCGGGTCCATGTAATTAATTCTGTACAAATCACTTAAAACTTTTATTTATAAAGTTTTATTTTTATTCTAGCTCATATCCTTGGACTTTTCCACTTTTTCGTGATCATTGAAACAGTAACTGCGATAACATTTCACATGTACAACATGATAAGTGCAACTTGGAAACCTTCGCAACTATCGCTTCTTCGTTGCTGGGAGATGCTCATCACTAAAATCGTGGAATTTCCCCTGCTGTACAATCGCTCTGTTGCGTTTCATCGTATGTTTAGAAGATTTTGGCTGTGGATCATGTTTTTATCGGCCAATTACTGTGTTCTCCTAACTGGGATGGTTGTGAGCTCGCCAATCAAATTGATGAACTATAGCAATCACTTTATGTTTTATGCTATGAGAGTTTATGCTTATCTATCAGAGACCACGATCGTCGCTACGTTTGGCTTGTTCGCAATGCTTGTGCGTAGCATGATTGTTGAACTCCGAGCTATCCTTGATGAAGAAACAATAAGCGAAAACCGAATGAGATCCATTATTCAGTTATACCGTCATGTTTGCCAAATCATCGACTGTTTTTGTACCGTTTACGGGTGGCCCTTGCTATTAGTTTGCTTTGAACACTCGCTCATCGTTCTTGATCGTTCCTTTTTCACCGTCCGAATGTATCGTATGCCCTCGAACTTGACCATTTTCAAAGCTATCGCCATGACATTTTCCTGGATATTTCCACCTTTACTAAATCAGTTTCTGTTGCTCCGTGAATGCTCGGCTACGGAGGAAACGTTGTTTCTGTTCGAAAATCAACTGTGTGCGGTTGGTAAATTGCACGAACAAAATCGAGAAATAAGACATATGATAATCAGCTTTGAGTTATTTGTGGTCGATCGACGACCAAAGTTCCGTATATTGCATGCGCTTAATTTAAACTTCACAATTCTGTTTGGGGTGAGTGTGGAGACCCTTTTCTGATGGCTGTTCGTAATTTGCTTAATCCTTATTTTCACAGATTGGCGGTCTGATAGCAACTTATCTCACCGTTTTCCTTCAGTTCGATAATGACGAATAAACGGCTAGCACGTGTGGTCTAGGTACAAAAACAGCATTACTTTTAAAGTTTTTGTGGAAAAGTACCAGTACGAGCCTCCGCTAACGGAATACATAAAACGGATGTACCGGAATCAAGCAAAAGTGGAGCAAAGTCGTATCAGAGCAGCCGCAAAAACAACACAGGTACACAGTATTTGTGTTATTTCTCATTATAATTGTATTAATCATTTCTTTCTTTTATTAGCTTGTAGTGACCTACATGCATACGTGACTCAAGCATCGGATCCGCTCGTTTATCAAACAACAAACAAACAAACAAAAGCTCAAACCCAGAAATGCAAGGTGCAGAACCGGAACTCCAACAATCCCGCAAAACTTCTTCCAACCGACTTCCTGTCGGAAGATGAGAGAAGCGAGTCCGGCGAACAGGTAAACAATTTTTTAAAATAAATACTATCATCTAGCAATTTATGCTCCACAGGACATCGATTACGAGGAGGAGTATTTGGAGATGGAGGATGATATACGTCCTTGGCTCGCCAGAACCTGCGATCGGGCAACTGGGACCCGACGATTAACAGGGACCCGACGATCGAATGGGCGATGCATAAACATATACCAGACGCGCCAGACGAGCCCCGCCAGACCACCACTAATGTCCTGCATTGCTGCGCTTTGTAGCTGTTGCGGCTAATATCCGTGAACCCATTTTCGTGGAATTGGGATGGAACAATCTTTTGAATCGGCGTGATTTCGCTCTTCGAACGAAAACTGTTATACAAAATTGATGTCGATCAGTCGAGCAGTTGCGCATCAGCTGACAAACGTCAAAGTGCAGCGAAAATTCGAACAAAGAGTTTGTTGTTGTTTACAATGAACCACCCATCCAAACCCAAGCAACGCAATTCGTCGTACGAAATACGTGATTTATCGGTATCGTTAATCCTCGTACACAATGAGAATATAAACTGAGGCAAATTGATTTGATTCGGTGCAAAAGTTCCTGTTCTTGGTAGCGCTATGACGATATTCGCAAATGGTAAGCTCAGATTCAGAAGAAAACCAGCCACCACTGGTTTGTATTAGCGTTGATTACGTTTGGATCGCATTGCAACATGTGATACGAATGGTGCTAATCTGCATGGTCATCCGGCTAATCTGCATGCCGTGTTTCATCATCATCCGACTAGCGGCTGCTGTGTGACTCACCTTTAATTATGGTGCAAATCTACTTGAAGCCACAT
>NW_026455169.1:0-4816 GCF_943734635.1 Anopheles cruzii | reverse complement strand
ATATCCGGGTCTTGGTGTGCAGAGTGATCTGATTTGAGCGCCAGATATTTCGAAGACCTGCAAATGCACCCCTGGCCTTCCTGATCCGCATGGCTATATCTTTCTTGGTACCTCCATCAGGCGTTGTCTGGCTACCAAGATATTGAAAGGTTTCCACCTGCTCAACTTGTTGGCTCGCTACTGTGAGGCTGGAGGGATTGTCAGCGTTCACTACCATTGACTTAGTTTTCGCAACATTCACTGTTAAACCTGCCGCCTTAGAGCAGTTGGTGAGGTCATCAAGTTTGCTCTGCATGTCAGTTCGACGTTGCGAGAGCAAAACAATGTCGTCGGCTAGGTCGAGGTCATTTAGCTGCTCCATCGTTATAGGGTTCCACGGTAGTCCTCGATTAGGTTTGCTGTCAATAGCTCCAGCAAGAATCTCATCCATCACGACAAGGAAGAGTAGCGGCGATAGTATACAGCCCTGTCTCACGCCAGCAGTGACCCTTATGGGGGCGGACAAGACGCCGTTGTGCAATACCTTGCACGAGAACGCCTCATACTGAGCTTCGATGAGATGGACTAGTTTATCTGGAACTCCTCTGCGCCTGAGTGCGCTCCAGATGTTTTCCTGGTTGAGTCGGTCAAAAGCTTTTTCGAAATCAACGAACACCAGTAGGAGGGAGTCCTGGAGCTCGTTGATTTGCTCCAGTATTATGCGGAGCGTTGTGATGTGGTCCACACATGATCGGCCGGCACGGAATCCGGCTTGCTGCCGCCGGAGAGTAGCGTCGATTTTCTTTTGAATCCTATTGAGGATCACTCTGCACAATACTTTTTGTGCAATACAGAGCAGCGTGATGCCGCGCCAGTTACTGCATTCTGTAAGGTCCCCTTTCTTAGGAACCTTCACCAAGATGCCCTGCATCCAGTCCACCGGAAAAGTCGCGGTTTCCCAAATAGTTGTGAATAGCCTATGCATCATCTGGGCTGACAAGGCTGGGTCAGCTTTTAGCATCTCGGCCGGAATGCGGTCTACTCCTGGCGCTCTGTTGGATTTCATACCCTTGACTGCTGCTTCGATTTCTGTCAGTGATGGTGCCTCAGAGTTCACACGGTTGATGCGACGCACTGATGGTATCACTTGCTGCTGATTCTGTTGGTCTGTGACACTCGAGACTCGGAGAAGTTCTTCGAAGTGCTCAGTCCAGCGATTAAGTTGGTCTGTTCGGTCAGTCAATAACTGGCCAGCTCTGTCCTTCAGCGGCATTCGAGTATTTGTCCTGACACCACTGAGGCGGCGAGAGATATCGTACAACAAGCGGATATCACCATTGGCGGCGGCGGTTTCTCCCTCTTCGGCTAGGGAGTTGGTCCAAGCTCTCTTGTCCCGTCTACAGGCTTGCTTAACACCTCTCTCCAGTTCGGCGTATTTTTGACGGGCTACGGTCTTAGCCGCTCTGGTTCTCGCTCGCTCAACACTGGCCTTCGCCTCTCTCCGCTCGTCAATCATTCCCCAGGTTACATCCGAGATCCATTCTTTCCGTTCACTGCGCGCCTTGCCGAGGATTTTATCACTCGTCGTGATGAAGGCGTCCTTGATACCGTTCCATTGCTCTTCGACAGATCCGCCTGGCGACATATCCGCGGCACGGGCTTGAAGTTGATCGACAAAAGCCCTCTTAACCTCCGGGTTCTGCAGCCGACGCACGTCATAGCGGCACCCTACTTTCTCTTCTCGTCGCTGCACACGTGCGACGCGCAGGCGTACCTCGGCGACAACAAGATGGTGATCAGATGCGATATCAGCGCTACGTTTGTTGCGTACATCAAGCAAGCTCCTTCTCCACTTGTGGCTGATGCAGATGTGGTCGATTTGGTTTTCTGTTCGGCCATCGCGAGATACCCACGTGACCTTATGTGCTGGTCGATGGGGAAAGAGCGATCCACCAATCACCATGTTATTATTGCCACAAAACTCTGTGAACAGCTCACCGTTTTCGTTCATTTCTCCTAGGCCGTGGCGCCCCATGACACGCTCAAGGTCCGCGTTATTCGAGCCTATCTTTGCGTTGAAGTCGCCTAGATGGATCTGGATATCCCCTTTTGGGATTTTCTCAACCACGCTGTTCAGCTGACTGTAGAAACTATCTTTCTCGTGTAGGGCGGCAGCGTCTGTTGGTGCGTAGCACTGGATGACTGTAAGGTTTCTAACCCGCGTTCTGAATCTGGCAACGATGATTCGGTCGCTTATCGGTTCCCACTTCATCAAGGCTGCGTGGGCCCCTGGACTAAGTAGGAATCCAACTCCACGTTCCCGAGGAGCATTTTCGCCTCGTATGCCAGAGTAGAGCAAGACTTGTCTGGACAATGCCTTGTGCTCACCAGTATTGGGCCAACGGACTTCGCTCAGCCCCAGAATTTCCATTTCCATTTGGTGACCTCCAGCAAAAATGGGAGCCTCTTTCATCGGCCACATCGGAGGCGCCTAATGAACGCCGTGCTTTCTGGTCGGCCCCAAACTGTTGAGCAAAGAGGCTCCTCAGGCTGCGGTGCCGGTCCCTGCGGTCCTCATTACAAACGAGGTTTCACTCTTAACCACCGCACCGTCATCGTCGTCATCGAGAGCGTCAGTTTTGAGAGGAACATTAAAGGCGAGGTCCTCTAAAGGCGCGGTGCCGAGTGGTGCCCACCCAGGATGTGCGCTCCGTGCGTCCGAATCGATACTAAAAATTCTGTCACTATTAGGCCTGGCCGAAGAGCCGGGAGCCGGAGTGGAGCGTGACATGAAAGGATGCTGCTGCCGCTGTGTAACAACAGAGTTGCCGGAATGTTTATGCGTGTTACGAAGAGGGCACCGAACGTGGGGTGGAATTTTTAATTGAATTTCCAAGTGCTGTTTGTTTGCCGCACCTCCCGGATGGGCCGGTGGCCTCGGCCGTGGACACACCGGCAGCGAAGAGCTGGCATTGCCAACTCTAACCGAACATGACGTTACCCGACCGACCACCCGACCAACCAACGCCCACAGCCCCAATCTTGTCCAGAAAGGCTGGTGAAAGTGGTCGGTTGTTCCGAGATCGGTGAGCTCGTGGCCCGGCCCACAACAACCCCTAACCTGTAAGCAAACAACCAGTCGGAGTCTGGTTGCCGGGAGTGCCGGGAAAAAGCAACCCACACACAGGCATGATTTTATATTCTCATCATGACATTCGATGTGCTGCGCTCCGCTGCTTCCGCCGATCAGTTTTATGTGCGCAATTTACGAATTCATCATTGCCGAATGATTGGTACAGGATTGGCCGGGAATCCGATGTGGGATTTGAGTGGATTCGATCGCGCTTCGGCGGACGCTGCTCTTCGTGACTCTAATAACTGTCGCCAGGGCAGGGCAGTCTCGCTCAACTTTAGCCACACCGGAAGCAGTTCATGCGGACGAAATGGTTAGTTATTGAGAGGCACGCGGAATGGTGGGGATAATAGATGGCCCGTTGAGGCCGGAAATTGATTGTCGAAATGTACGAGGGGAGGTGTTTGCATAGGCTTGAAAGATATTTATAGTGAAGCCTCTGGCGCTACTTGCACGGAAGTCGGACAGCGGCCAACGCCAGAGAGCAAATGAAGTGGTTTTGGTTCTGAACTAATAATACTACAGCGTATGAACTACAAGGAATCAAGCTTAGATTCAGCTAAAAAACCGTACACCCGAAAACTCCTGTCCTGATAGACGGAACGGAAACAACAACGGAGTCAACCGCTCGCCCAAAGATACTATCTGGCAGATTTTGGCCACGAAGCTTTCTTATCACGAACCATTCTTCTCACTATCCCAGGCAGACACAGTTGGGTTGGCACAATTTATTGGCCCCCTACATCTGCACTGGTTCCAGCGCGCCAGCGCACCGTGTCACCGTGTACCTCGCAACAGGAATTTCGGCCAAGTTCATCCCCCACTGTGCGGAGGTGGGCTAGGGATGATACAACATATTTCAAATATTCTTTCACTGTCTCTCTCTCTCACGAGTTCCATTCCACTGCTCTTTTCCACCGCCTTTTTTTGGCGAAGCAAACCCAAAACGGGATAAAATGACGCCTAAAAAATGGCGCACACCGGAGTTAGCCTTTACATCCCGTGGCGTACCACTCCTGGGAGCCTGGGACATTCTTGGGCACCATAGATGGGATGTAGCCAGTGTGGTCGAAAGGCCCAAGGAAAGAAGGGACGCGCCCGGCAAGGAAAAGCCATTCTTCCGACGCTGATTAGAGAGGCCGCTGGGCCACGGTTCGTACAGCGTAACGAACAGCGAATAACAGCCCAGCCCTGAGACAGCAAAGGCACAGCGGTCCATAAATACTATTACCAGCGGGGTCTCCCGTGGACGAAACTTTTGACGGGCCACCAACCATCGCGGCCTTTTGATTCGGAGGCAGCACGGATCACTGAAAGGACCTTAAGTTTCAGCGAACCAGCGACAAGTTCATTATAATCAGTCGTGTTTTTTCGATCCTGTGCCTCGTGACCGCGATTTACTTATTTGGGATTTTTTTTAATGCCCCATGGTTCGTTTTCTGGGAACACTTTCGAATACTCGTCAATAATTGAACCATTAAATACATTTGCGAGGGCCAAAGGTGCACCATATTTGTGTGAATACGTTCAAAGAAGGCAAAATTCTCTTCCTCTCAAAATGGTGCAACGGAAAAAGGTTCGGAGCGAGATTGACTCAGGTTAGCGGAATCCCTGAAATTGATCCCGAAGCCCTCGTCACGCCGAAAAAAAAAAAGTTCCACTCGAGCCACAATTGATCCGTAGAGGACCGAATTTTGTTTTAAG
>NW_026455168.1:2674-4910 GCF_943734635.1 Anopheles cruzii | reverse complement strand
CACACCGTTAGAGTTAGAGAATGAAACTATCCACCGATGAAGCCACCAAAGACCACCGCCGGCGGCTCTGTAACGTGTCGAACCACTGGAAAGCTACCCAATGATAGAGCGAAAAAGAAAGAGAGAGAGATGGAGAGAGAGAGAGAGAGGAGGGAACGGGGGGTATGCACCGCAGCTGCACCGCGAGAGTGCAAGCGGAAAAACTGTCAACCTTCATTGTGGGGTCCCGGATGTTAAATGCTGATGTGCGGATGGAGTGGAAAATGAAGCTTCGAACGGAATGCGGGTTTTTTTTTCATCCGTCCGCCGGTCGGTTATGTGTTCGTGAAGTGCATGTTGCGAGTGTGTGTGTGTGTGTGTGCTGGGAGCATGTACGACATTGGCCGCGTGCTTGAAAGGACAGCCGTTACACTCCAAACGACTCCCCCTGCCGGAAGACGGGTGCCCGTCAAGCAGCGAACGAGTTTATGAGTGGCTCCCACTTTGTCCGGGTCTCTGTGTGTCTGTGTGTTGCGATAAAGGTCGAGTATATGTGACGGTATTGCTTCCGCTGCAGCCGCTGACGGGGGTTGCATTGCACCACCGGCGCCCGTAACGAAGTCATCTTGCGCCACTTGAGGTTGAGAAATCAATTTCTCCGGAATCGACTGTCGACACATACGTCGTCGCTGTCGAAAAACGCTGGACGGGATCGGGCAAGGGGACTCGTGTTTACGACACGACACGTCATGTGAGAGGTGTCAATGTGAGGGCCCGGAAACGGAATTCGTACAAGAGTCTAGAGAAGTCAACCGGTACGAGAAAAGAAAGACGACCCGGTACAGGATGAAGGCGACAAAGGCAAAAGGTGAAAACTGAAGTGGTCAAAATAAAGTGGTGCAAGCGAAGTGGTGAAAATGGTAGAAATACTTAGACACGTAGAGTCGGAAAAACAGCGAACAAGTTGAACAACGAACACAAACCGGAACAAGAAAGTTGGTGATCGATTGAAAAACGAGGTGATTAGAAGAACGAGCGAGAGAGAGAGAGAGCGAAAAATTGGACAGAGAGTAAAACGGGAAAAGAAAGAAGCGAAAGACGCGAAACTGTCGTGTCCACGTGACCGTGAGGGGGGAGTGATAAAACGAATCGAACGAAAGCCGAAAAATCGAAACAAACCGAAACGGAAGCCCGCGCTGTGGTGCACGTACCTGCTGCCTCCGACGGATCCGCTTCCGGGCGGCGAGGAATATTCGCCAGTACAGGAACAGGATGACCAGCAGCGGCACGTAGAAGCTAGACGCGGTCGCGAAGATCTGGTAGCCGACGTCCTGCGACACAATGCACTGCAGGTCCTGGTAGACGCGCGCCTCCCACTCCGGGTCCTTCCAGCCGAGCAAGGGCGCGATCGAGACCAGCACCGAGAGCGTCCAGATGATGATGATCATGTAGCCGATCCGCCGTGACGTCCGCTGGTGCGCGTAATCGATGTCCGTCACTGCCCAGTACCTGCCGGTGAAGGAATTTCCCAAATATTAGGTCTGCAAATTAATTCCTGCGGTTTTACAATAGGTATAGGCAGTATAGGATATTTGGTTAAAGTGCAAACAACACCTTTTTTAAGCATTTGAAAATGTCAAGTTTTGTTCCTGGCAAAGTGTTTTTGCGGGAATTACTTTAATATGACGAAAAGTGTTACCGAAAGTCATCATATTTTTATGGCTGTTTTTGGTGAATATGTTCTTGCTGAGAGAACGTGTCGGATGCGGTCTGCACGGTTAAAAAGTGGTGATTTTGGCTTGCAAGACCAAGAGCGACCTGAACAGTCAAAAAAGGTTGATGATGAAGAATTGGTAGCTTTACTCAATCGGAATGCATGTCAGACGCAAAAAGAACTTGAGGAAATGTTAGAAGTTGACCACATGACAGTTTCCCATCGCCTGAGTGCCGTGGGAATGATTCGAAAAATGCCTAATGGGTTCCACATGAATTGAAAAAAGAGACATTGAAGAAAAAGGCAATTGAAAAGAAAGGGGTTCGTGTACCGAACCGTCACTGGTGATGAAAAGGGGAGTTAGTGCAATAATCCTAAACGCAACAAGTTCTAGATACAGCCTGGTGAACCAGGTCCAACGCAACCAAAGAGAAAAATGCAAATTGCAACGTTTATCCTGTACATATAGTGGGATATGAAAGGAGTGGTGTACTGTGAGCTTTTAAAATCTATGAAAATTATTGAAGGACAATCCCATCAACA
>NW_026455168.1:0-2574 GCF_943734635.1 Anopheles cruzii | reverse complement strand
ACAAAATTTGATAAAGATTCTTTGCCATTAATTTTTTGGAAGTGGCATCGCCGGTGCCGATGTTTTGACTTGAGCAATAGTTAGGCGTAACAAAAGCGCGTTAACAAGCTGCGTGAACCGCGAAGATCGCGAAGTTTCGGCCACTCAGCCGTGTCGGGTGGAATTGAACTTGGGCGAGTGTTTTGCTTCGCAATTGGAAGAAGTTCCCTGATGGAGTTTTCCTTCTCACACCAATACACTTGTGGGGGTCTTTTGAGAACTCAAGCACGGAATTTTATGTGTAAAAGTTGAATCCATTGCCCAAATGATTCGTTGTGCTGCAACTTACAACCCTGGACCATGCTTCTAGGAGTTCCACAAGTTTCGGAGAACATGCACCACCGAAGCTGTTGCTGCCGTTGGGGGCAGGGACTTACTGTGGGGTGGTGATAACGCTTCCTCCGCAGCGTACGCGAACCCATAAATATGGATTTGATAAATTATTTTGCAACTTGGCGCGGCGCTGCGCCCGGATGCACGGTGCATCCGTGCCATGCACCTGCCACGACGGCGGGAAATGTTTATCCTTTGGCATAATCTGTCGTACGTGCCAGGAGCATGAAACGGAACAAGCGGGGTCTGTGTGCTGGCCGTGATTTTCGCGGGGCTTTCTTTCGGAGCGGCGCATCCTGGCGCAGTGGCGCATGTTGCCGCCCGAAAAGAGGGCTTTCGGAGCAGGGTAAATGTTTGCTCACAGCACCAAGCGGTGCAAATTGTGTGCACGGCGCCGAAACAGCAGCACGGAGCTTACGGAGCACCGTAAATTGCTGAAAATGAATGTGCACTTTCGGTGGCCCGGCTGATCCCGATTAAACCCGGGAGCAGCAACATGTAGCCGGGGGGAGAGCTGAGTTTCACAAACCTCGCCGGGGTACGATTTGGAAGGTAACAGAACATCCAATGGTTGCTCGGTGGTGGCCAATCGATGTAAAATTTCGCTCACGTTGCGTTGCGCCTCATTTTCTCGCTCTGGAAGGGCTTTTGGGGGGTGCATAAAATATGCATCATCATCAGGATACAGGCGTCGGGGTTGATTATGCATTTCGGGAGCCTTGCAGCGCTCTAAAGTGACACTCTTCGCGCGGATGGCATTTTCAGTAAATAGGCGACCGCGAACAATGGCGCACTTTGTGGGCATCTTTTCCAGAGCATTCACTCAGAAAAATACCACAGCGGCGCTGGCACCCATCAGCCCTCTTGCGTCCCGGGGAAACCCTCCGAACGGATTGATTGTGCCCGAATGGACGTTGTTGCGTTTCATCGTGGGAAGATTTCGTAGTAATTTAAATGGACCGTCAATGGCACCGCCAACTGGAACCTGATTGTAGTTAATGGCCCAATGCGGAAACAGGAACTTTGGCGTAGTCTTTGTGGCAACTTTTTTCGCCACTATCCTGAAGCCGCGCGGACCTTTTGGATGGTCTAAATTGAAATAAAAAAAATCATCTCCCTTGAGTGGGGCAAATTTTTGCCCTAGATTTTAGGATGGGATGACTCAAGATGTCCTGCTTTTATGATGTAAAAATAATTTCCCGTTTTGTCGGCGCTTGAGTGCTGCCCGGCGCTCAGTGTCTTATGCTTGCCGGCGGTCATTAGCGCCGGCGCTAAGAAGTGCCTTTAACATCATAATCCTCAGCGTGCACGCGAAAACCCTGGCAGGGCCGGAGTGGTGCGCGCCTAACGATCCGTGGCACAATCTGTGTCCGCCGTGGACGATGGACGAAGGGACGATGGCGCGTCAGAACAGAAGCCACCCATTATGCTGACGGTGGCGCTATGTGCCGTCGCTTTATGATGCCAGAGCAATCAAATTATCTTCCCGCGCGTAAGATAAAAGCTTTTTTTTTGGACTCTCGCTTAAAAACAGTAATTAATTGTATCTGCCCCGATGGACCCCGAGACCTCCAACTATTCGCTGCAATATGCTGCCAGGAAGCCACGAGTTCCACACCGCACGACCTTCTGTGTCACTGTGACCTTCGCCGGGGGGAAAAAAAGGTCCCACCCCCCCGGGCGTAAACGACGTTTTTGAGGAGCATCTCCGTCTAATGGGTTTTCCGGTGTGCTGTTCCGTTCGGTTGTGTAGTTTTTCTCGAGCGCTCCGTGTGGCCGTCCATCCTTTTGCAAGCGCTAATGCAATGACGGAACTCTCGCCCGAAGCCACCCAAGATCTGTTCTGCTCTGGTCGGAGGGTTGAATATGTGGGGCCTATGGTAGTGGTGGCCTTTTTGGCATGTGCACCGCACGGTGGCCGTGGTCGAAAGAAAGATGTCACGGCACTAAGTGGTAAGATTAAGAAATACGGGACACTCGTGGTAAAGAATTATGCTTCTCGGCACCCGGCGGCCGAATGCTCGATGTATAATGCATGCATCTGGGAGCCGAAAAAGCCAGCCCACCATTTGGACCATATGGCTACGAAGTGTCTAGCTCCGTCTTTGGCTTGGCAATAACATCTCCAACCGTGTACGAAACAACCCCGGCCGAGCGGGGTGGCTCCTCGGGGACGGGCGAATCCTTTTGTTGCGTCTGAAT
>NW_026455167.1:1854-4913 GCF_943734635.1 Anopheles cruzii | reverse complement strand
ATTCTGCGATTAAAAAAATGAAAAATTGAGTGAATTTTTCGTTCGGGAATGCACCCATCGCAGTCAACGGCCGTTGACGCAGCTCTGACAAATGCATCCTGTAGCGTGGATGATTCATATTGCGTTTTACGTATTTGAGTACCGTTCAAGGCGTCTTCGCATGGCACGGAATAGCACGGCCTTTGGAGCAAATGATGCCGACGAACACAATAACCAACCGGGAGCGCCGGGAGTGAACACGAACGGAAAACTAATAAGTCGACTTTTTGGACCGTTCGCAAGTCATGCCTTCTTGCTGGTCGTTTTTTTCTGCTCGCTCGAAACAGTATCCGAGACTGAGTGAAAATTGAAACTCTGGTTCCTGGCAGAGATCTTTGCATGTTTCATTACTTCGACTGCCGGAGCAAGCGAAACGGAACATTCCGTGTCTTTAGCGCTGAAAACCGGGAACGGAAAGTTTAGAAACTTCTTATGGAAGCAATTACCGTTCATCGCTTGTTCCTAACATTTTCCGGCCAACTCGCGGTCCATACCCCCCGGGGGGGAGAGCGTGATACTTTACCCTTTTTTGGAACTCCCGGTGGAGTACCACGGGCATCTTAATGGGCTTAAAGCTGGCAGTAAAAAGCGAAACGAGAACGTGCCCTGCATCGGGGCGCGAAAATTTAAATTATGGCACCCGGCTGAAATATGAAGCGACGAATCATATTTTCACGAACATTAACAGCTGCTTACTGTAAGAATTGTCCCATAATTTATTGTACCGCTGAGGCTGTTGAATCCCGAGTTAATTAAAAAAATGTATGAACAGAGCTATTTTCAGAAAAATTCATATCAGCGACCCAATTCTTAGGGGACGAAAATACCGGACTCGTGCTGTGGGTTCCTTCAAATAGATTTCTTTGCAAACTCGGCAGCCTTTGATGGTACCAACCTCGACCACGTCCATTTTATGCCGCATTGCTGTGGGTTAACTGCGTAACGACTCCGTTACGGGCGCAAAAACACTTTCCGGGCATCTATTATGACAGAACTGGCTTTGGAAACTTCCGCCACCTTTCGAAGCACCAACATAGTTTTCCGGGAGCATTCGCGTTGGCTTGGTTTAGGGGTCGCGCTTGGTCCAGTGTCAAGTTCTGCTTCGCTCGAACCGGGTTGTAATGGTTCCGCCGAACCGTGCTCTGGAACCGCACGTTCGGCTGTTCAGCGGAGCGTAAATAAATCATTTCGTCGTCGGTTACACGCACAGCTTTCGGGCAGCTGCAGTTACCCGCCGGTCTTTGGACGATTGAAAACAGAGTGTAGCTGGCAGCAGTAACGACCCAAAAAAATCCAGAGCTGGATCCCAGAGACGGAGAATGACAAAACAAAGCTTTCTTCAGTGCACCATAGTAGGCCAAGTAATGAGTTATTTTCAAATTTTGCCCCAGAATGTCAGCAAAAAGGAACGCAAAATCGGGGATAATTTATGATGCACTGCGTACTTTCACTAATCTTTCTGTAAAGGTCCTCCAACCATTCCGGATGGGATGCCTATGTGCAGTAACCGGGATGTCGATCGTCGTTCCTATCTTAAAGCAGCCATAGTTTGCCTTCAACACTCGAGTTGAGCTACCTGTAACTCTAATTTGCGATTAAATTCCCATCGAAAGCGTTCTGGAGTTGGGGGACCGAAAGCCTCACCAGGTCAACGGCCGGCGAGCCGTGCTTGCATTATAAACCATTTATTGTCGAACAATATGATGAAATGCGCAATGCCGGTCGCTTCAATGCCTTTACGCGAACGACGGCGAGCCACATGAAAGATGATGTTTATGTCGCCGCTTAGCTTGCCACCACTTTCATGGCGGCTTTCGGCCCATTCGGGTTTACATTCTGGATTCCATGGTCCAAACCTCAGCTCCAACTCAGCGACAAAAGCCCGGCCAGCCCGGAGTAAATTAAAAATATGTGCGCCCTCGGATGCGGCACACATTTTGCAGCAAAATCCAATCAAAATATTTGCCGCTCTAATTGGCATTTGGAGTCGTGCCCCATGCCCGATACGATGGCAAATGCCAAAGTCAATTTCGTGGAGAATTGTGAGGCAAGAAACGGAAAATTGGTCGCCGTGGAAACGCCGTGGACCAATATTACCTTAAAAATACGTTGAGTAAAAATTTGGAATCATAATTTTCTACTTAGAACATTGGGAAGTTCACTAATTGGTGATGTTAAACCTGAACTGCGCCTGTGAGACTCAACGAAAACCGAAACTAGTATACATTTATCACACTAAATGAAGTGCTTCTCGAACGACACATTTTTGATCCGTACATCTATTACCCGCTTATCACTTTCTGTCCCATTTACATGCTCCAATTTGTGGCCCAATTTTACTCGGAAAATCGTACAAACAAAGTATTGTCAGCGGCACGGCCACGGGCTTCCTGCCCTGGTCTTTAAAGCGCATTACGCCAACCATAGGAAAGGATTCTATTGAAACGATCCCTGTCCCGACGCAGGCTCGCCGTTCTGTCGTCAAATTAATGTCGACCATGATAGCGATATCACGCTCTGCTTCACCACCGAAGGCGCCGGAAATGGACAGACACCGTGAAAGGAAAATATTATTTTATTCTCGCCAAGAGCTCGCCAGTCGCGGGAACGATGGGACGATAAGCAAATCAGTCACCGGAACCCGGGGGGGACGTTCATCGAAAGGGGACGGGCCAGCCAGAACGGACTAATGAAAGCATAAAAAATGATGGACATAAGAATGTGAATCCGGTAACAGCTGAAAGCTTGCGGGCTGGGATGGTCGTGAAGCCGGACGAAAGAAGCTTGATGGAGGCGCCTGGTAGCTGGTAGCCTTCGGCGCACCAAACAACCACCGGACCACGGACAGGGTCGGAAACCGGGAGTAACATGCCGGCTAGCGGACAATGACAAATTGGAAGCCATGAGCGGTCTGGCTGCACTGACGCCGGTGTTTGACGGAGGTTTATGAGGTTATATTTCCCTCTTGTTACGCCCGTTGTTGCCGGCGGCCGTTGATAGCATAAGCCGCCGCTAAGCAT
>NW_026455167.1:0-1754 GCF_943734635.1 Anopheles cruzii | reverse complement strand
TGGTTCATTACTCTACTTTCATCGTTGCGCAGTGTGTCACGGGTTCCGCCTGCGGCATCACTGTAGACCCGAGGTGACCCACACAACCCTGGCAAGTGCTGCAACGCTGCACCGCTACGATTTCCATTGTTGCCGGTGGCGTCAACACACCGTTCCGTCCGTCTCCTCGTTCCGGTTGGGAGGCTGCCCCCGAGGAATGCAGTCCGGAAAATTGAGAACCTGAGATCGGATAGTGGGTCGAGTTTAATTGTATGCGTCAAATCACCATCACCGCCATTGTCTTGCGGCCGAGCAGTGGGGACCGGGTGGGCTTCGGCCGAGGATGGGATGAGACCGACACGACACCGGTGCTACTCATCTTATGAACTGTCATGGTTGTCGGTTGTGGAAAAAATAATTATCTGCTAGCCGGCGAGAGTGAGGCGACATTTTCCGACCCCGTTCTGCGGTTTTTCCGGTTCCGCAGCGCAGCGCGTAGTTTGGAGCTTTATTTTCCCATCGCTCAAACAATGCCCCGTCCAGGGCTTTCGAGCAGTCGATTCCAAGAGTTGCCTTCTTCTATTTCCGGCGTCTTATACCTGAGGCTGTCAGATAAGAGGCACTAATTATAGCACGTCCATCGGCGAGCAAAGACAGAGCGAACAGGGCTCTTATAGCAGCTTAATTTTTGTAAATCAAACTGGTTCCAGAAGTCACCGCGTTTCAAGAAGGAAACATTAGTCACTGCACCATTGTACGGGCATTGTAAAAACTCTCGGCGGACGGAACAGGCGATACCACCGGGCGCGATACTGGCATTAAAATCGATGAAAAATTTTGCACCACCAAAGCTGCCGGGAAATGGACGGAAAGCAATAAAGGGAAACAATCCATCGCCGAAGCCCCGACCGAAGCCAGCCGCCATTCCCGGCCAGCGCACCGACCGGCCCGGGCGCTGGAATCTTTCAAACATCCTTCATAATCCGACGCCGGCTTTTGGGAACAACATTTGGCCCAAGCCGCAACTCCCTCGCAGAGCCGATGGCTTATGGCGAAAGTCGTAAAGGATTCGTTTGCGAGCCGAGTTTACTTTCCCCGTGGTCGGGCCTTTTTAGTTGGCCCATTTCTTTCCCTTTTTTCCAGTGACGAACGGAAACCGCTCGCTCTTTTTTATTTGCCCTCCTCCTGCTCACTCCCGCGCATGAGAACTGGTTCCGTGCCGGGCGGTTCCGTCACGTGGCCGTCTTAGGATTTTCCAACGCTAGCCCCCGGAGGCATGAACCCGAGGAAAAAGGATTGCCACCCGGTGGTTCAGCGATCGAAATGAAGTTAATTCACAGACCCGATGCGCCGCAGTACGGTCGCCGGTGTTTACTTGGCTCGGTGACGCTTACTTCCGTTATAAAACATTATCCAGCGTGAATCTGCCGAGGGCATCGGTCGCAGCGACGCCTAACAATTTTCCTCTCTGTTTGGCCCGTGCCAGCCGTTTTGGTTTTGTGGGCCGAGCCATTCAAAGTTTAGGGTCGGTTTGCAACAGTAGAGCGCCGTCGGTGGAACAAGTGAATTAGTTGGGCGTTCAGCACGCTTTTGTTGCGTGATCAATCAGCCGCACAGAGAAGGGACCGTTCTGAGCGGCAAAGAATTCGAGGTTTTTTCCCGATTGTGATGAGGCAATTGCGGAAAGTGTGACTGAGTCTAGGAATTGGGCACGCGGTTTATTTGATAACTAGCTGATCCCGGCGCGCGTTGCCACGCCTCATTTCATCCTCATT
>NW_026455166.1:0-4829 GCF_943734635.1 Anopheles cruzii | reverse complement strand
ACGATTGACTTTCCGGTGCTGCGGACCTTGCAGATTACGTCCCAAAACTGTCGCTTCGCTCCCGGATCCATGCCGGTTGTCGGTTCGTCCAGATACACCACCGCCGGGTTGCCCATCAGAGCCAGAGCAGTGCTGAGCTTCCGCTTGTTGCCCCCACTGTACGCTTTGGTCCGTTTGTCCAGGTGCTTCGCAAAGTTCAGTTCCTCCGCAAGAATGTAAGAAACGTTCTTGATCTCGGTGCTGCGTACTCCTCGCAGGAGCGCAAAGATGCGCAACGTTTCGCGACCCGTAAGATCCTCGAGCAGTGCATCGAACTGCGGACAGTAACCGATCTGCTGGTGCACTCGGTTCATGTCGGTGCGCAGATTGACACCCCGAACCCAGCCGTCACCGGACGATATTGATTCGTCACCGGTCATCATCTTGAAAGTGGTCGTCTTACCGGCTCCGTTAATTCCTAGCAGCCCGAAACATTCCGAATGATGAATGCCAATCGACAGTTTGTTCACGGCCTGGAAATCGCCGTAGTACTTGGTCATGTCACGCAGTAACAGGTTGTGCGCATCGATTTCCGCCTTGCTGAGATTCGCGATACGACGCTTCTCCTCCAGCACGTCTGAGTCAACGTCCATACTAGTCGTCGGCTCCAAAGGAGTCTTCTCAGATTGCTTTCTGAAGGTGTTCCTACTGAACAGTCGCTGCACAACTCCATACTCTACCCCGAAGAGTAGCGCAATGCAAATGCAACCGATCAGCAGACAGAAGAGCAGGTTGCGTATGATGCCGAACTTACCGAAGGAAAATAAACTCACATCACAGCAGTGGCCATCGAAGGCACACAGTTGCTCTTCACTGCACTGTCCCAATATCTGCTCGCAGGTCCGGGTGCAAAACGAGATCGTGCTGGACGCCTGGTTAAGATTGTTGAGCCCGTGGCAGAGCACAAAGTTGGGAAACAACATAAACACCCATTCGAGCGCTTCGGCCACGTCGTGTAGATCGATTCCGTCAACCTTCAGAATGTTCACAGCCGCAAACAAGATGACCCCGGAAAACATGTTCACGAACATCATATTCACGGACCCGCTGGCCGATACGTTGAAGACGAACGAAAACAGATACGTCACCGGAAGGGAAGCAAACCCAAAGAACAGCAACAGCAGGAAAGCTCGGCCGAGCTCCGTGAATGTGGACCAACCTTCCTCCTGGAAGATGGCCACCGCCGCGATGTACACCAAACAATTCACCACAAACAGCACGTAGTCCCAGAAGAATGCCAGGCACCAGAACAGCGTCACGTTGGTACCACTAACAAACTGAAGCAGCTTCGCACGAGACGTGCGCTCCTTGATGTAGAACATGATATATAGGGCCATTACGAAAGCCATCGCAAAACCGGTGTTGAAGGCCAACTGGAAGCCCGTATTTAGACCGGTATTGAGCTTTATCAACTGCGTCTCCAGTCGATAGGGTAATGGTTTGTTCACCACATTGATCTGACACTGAGGGCAATCGGATTGCAAAACGGCATTGTAGATCAGACTAAGCGCAAGGGGAGCTGTATGGAATGCCTTATTGTTGAACCATCCAATATACGGAGCCCCACTGGTAATGGTGGCCCCAACGAAGTACTGCGTGTTGACCGTCGCAATGTCTTCGATGGACTGTGGAAATAAAGCGATCGTAGTTATTGTCGCGTGATCGCAGCAACCTACAACAATCAAACTATTCTTACCTTTCGCACTATATACTCGGTCATGTCCTCTTGGATGTTGACCAAACCACCATGTGTCTCAAACATCCTCTGGAAGGCCGCAACCCGGTCGGTCTCTCCACTTGAATGCTGCAGCACGGTAATGGATCTCTCGTAAGAGCTTATCTCGATTTCCAACGAGGGTAGATCAACGCCAGACGATATACTTCTGGTGATGATGAACGTCATGGCGACGAAGAAAATTGGAATCAAAAACATCATAGCAAGCTGCTTCCAGGCGCGGATGGTCGAGAAATATTTTTTCAAAACCTGAGCCCAGATCTGGTTCTTGTACAAGTCCATCCCGGTCAACAGATGCATTTTATCCAGCACATCTGAAAGTAGAAGCAGTCAGAAAATTGAAGGCCAGCAAAATACCAAAACCAAGTCCAAGAACTTACATTCTTGATTGTTTGTCTCCACCACCGTTCCGTTGGTATGGTTTGCTGTCTCATCGAAGCTATCACTGCCGGCTCTGGAAGAAAATGGATTCATAACCTAACCGTTCATCGCAAAGCATCTTTTGTTTCGGTACTCACTTCAAGAATACTTCCTCGATGGTGGTGAGTGATATGCCGTAGCTCGTAATGCCGCAGGCTGCCATGTCCTGCTCGATATCCTCCAGCAACCGTTGGAACACGTCAATGTAGTCCTCCTTCAGGATAAACGACAGCTCCGATCCGATATCTGTGTCGACGGTAACGTCAGGGATGTGTCTTCGCAGGATGTTCAATAGCCGTTGCTTGTCACAACGCATCGAATCCTTCACACAAATCAACCGGTACCCAACGCCGAACGTTTTCTTGAGGAAGAAGGGCGATCCGACGGCCTTCAGCTTTCCTTCGGACATAATCGCAATCCGATCGCCGAGCACGTCGGCTTCGTCCATAAAGTGCGTCGACAGGAGCATCGTTCGGTTTTGCTTCTCACGTTGCAGCAAATTCCACAGTGCACGGCGAGCCGATGGATCCATCCCGGAGGTCGGTTCGTCAAGCAGCACCACCTTAGAACCACCGCAAAGCGCCATGCCGACGGCCAGCTTACGCTTCATGCCTCCGGACAGGGTATGTGATTGCGCTCTCCGTTTGTCGGTCAGTTCGAGTAGGTTCAGGTACCGATCGATCTCTTCCGGTACCGCACTCTTTGCCACACCCTTCAGGCGGGAGAAGAATTTCAAATGCTCTTCAACGGTCATCTCGTGGAACAGTACGTTATGCTGTGGGCAAAGACCTAACGAGGACCGGACACCTTCCATGTCCGTGCGAATGTCATAGCCATTGATAAAGGCTGTTCCGGAAGTGGGCGAGTACACGCCGGCCAACATGGACATCGTCGTAGTCTTGCCAGCCCCGTTGTGCCCGAGCAGCACCGAGATCTGGTTCTCGTACATTCGCAAGTTCAACCCTTCCACCGCAGCCTTATTGCCCTTGTAAACTTTGCGCAATTGCATGATCTCCACACCGGCGATACCGACCGGATCTTGTTCCATGTAGCCTGAAGCGTTGGCCCCATCCGTTCCGTACGAATGGATAAATGTGTCACGCGACGGTATGCGTTTTCGCACCCAAAAGTCCCGCGTGAACGGGAAATAGAACGGTTTGGCCACACCGAACTCTCCGGGCATCACCTGCTCGACGTACAGTGCAATAAGCATGTAGATGGCAGCGTCGACCAGTAGCATGATGAGTACAAGCCCGACACTGAACCCATCATCGATCGTGGCAGATTCGAACAGGGTCGACCACCGAAGTCCAACGGCCGTCGCTTCCAAACGGACCGTCAGGAACATTGCCAAAGACATACCAGAGTTCGACAGGATGGACATCCCGATCTTCGCTCCTGTGCCCATTTCGTCATAGTTTTGCTGGGTTACATTGAACGGGAGCTGTGATATAAACCACAGCAGTCCCGCGAGTCCTGCAGCCGTGTTTGCCTTGCTGAAGAACACACTGATCATGAAGGCGAAACAGATCGTCGCGATACTGTATACGAAGAAGAAAACCCAAATCAGCGTCCAGCTGGAGTTCTCGAAGATGGCCGTACCGGTAATGGGTACCTGTGGGTTGAGAAGATCACGGATCATTAGACAAGCACATGCAAGCCACTATGGAGTCTGGAGATACTTACGCAAAGTAGAAGCGTAATCAGAGACGAGGCGATCGTGAGCAAAATGAGACACCTCACGAACCACGCCGACCAGTGAAGCCAGTTCGAGAGACCCATCACCTTCATCGCTTCCTTCAGCTGTGTTTCTTTCTCGATCGTTATTAATCTGACCGTGTTGACGAAAGTGTACAGAAACGATATGGCAATGACGATCGGCAACACCAGCTGCAGTGCATCAAGGATCGCATCGTCGTAGTACGGCGGATAGGAATACCGCTGAATTTGAACCGCAGGCAGCGACACTCCAGCGGTGCGACGCGCTATAACGGCTCGCGAAATAGCACCCTGAACGGCCAGGAATGCTTCTTTGTAGTAACTAGGCGATCCTCCGTCGTTATCGTCGGGATTCCGGAGCCGAGGCGAAAATGGCACCACCAGCAGGTTCGTCTGCCAATTCGAGAACTGAGACTCATCGTGTCGCAACTCGCCCGGAAAACGGAGCGCGAATGTTAAACTGTCCGGCAGCCCATCGGCGACGGTTAGACTGGCCAAACGGTCGTCAAACTCCACACCGCCCAGGTATGACGACTCGACCAAGAATGATTCCATTTCCTGTGCGTTCCTAAACGGGGCGTAGTTCAGTGGCGCGCGTGGATCATTTGCGTTCAGGGACTGCACCGCGTCCCGTACGATCTGCTCCAACACATCGTTCTGAGGCGAATAGGCTAACGTGAAGGTGATCGGCTTATCACTCGATAAGTCACTGAACGACGGTAGTCGGTCTGTCTCCAGCGGACTAAACACTGTGTTTTTGTTGACATGCTCCGGATCCACGAGTCCCCGAACGAGCAGCAATATCGCGCAGCACAGTGCAGGAATGAGTATTTCGAACAGCGTCTGGATGTAGTGTCGCTTCTGTAGGATCCAGTTCTTCCACAGGAGCAGCACGAACTTGTCCCAGTTGCTAGTC
>NW_026455165.1:0-4830 GCF_943734635.1 Anopheles cruzii | reverse complement strand
ATTATTGGCTGTTCTCGGATCTCAAAAGGATGCTCCAGGGAAAGAGATTTGGATCGAATGAGGAGGTCATCGCCGAAACTGAGGCATATTTTGAAGGGAAAGATAAATCGTTCTACAAACATGGTATCGAAAAGTTAGAGAAGCGTTGGACTGACTGTATTGCCTTGAAAGGAGACTATGTTGATGGTTTTATTTGAAAGGTTCATTCAAGCAAATTATATCAAAATATTGTTGTTTTATAAGCTATCCTACGGACTTATTGAGCGATGTGTTAAATCGGAAACCAGAACTGTCATAAACTAAAAGGAGTTTGGCCCCGTTGATAGAGGTCTTGGGTTCAATTTCCGATACCAGCGTGAAAGGGGGGTTAGCGCTGGGTCAACAACCCTGCCTGTAAAAAACACACCGTTACAGAAAGCAACAGAGATAAGCACTGTCTCAGATGCAAGCTGCGCAGACCAAGACCGCTCGGCGGTTGTAGCCGGTTAAGAAGTGAAATTAATCTGTGTCACAAAATAAAAAATCTGTTAAACTACTTTAAGATTCCACTAGAATATTATTTTTTCCTGGGCGTTCGGTCTAATAATCTGGAAAATCTTTGTTTTTCGTTTTCCCATGCAGGACAAAACCAAGTGTACAACCAGCAATGGTGCTCCAGTCGGTACGCACTCCGCAACGTCTACGGTCGGCCCCCGGGGCCCAGTTCTTCTGCAGGATGTGCACCTAATCGACGAGCTGGCGCACTTTGACCGAGAGCGTATTCCGGAGCGTGTCGTGCATGCCAAGGGAGCCGGAGCGTTCGGTTACTTCGAAGTAACGCACGACATTACCCAGTACTGTGCGGCCAAGCTGTTCGAAAAGGTCGGCAAGAAGACGCAGCTTGGCGTCCGCTTCTCAACCGTCGGTGGAGAAAGTGGTTCGGCAGATACGGCGCGCGATCCTCGCGGTTTTGCCGTTAAGTTCTATACCGACGATGGCATCTGGGATATGGTCGGTAATAATACGCCCATCTTCTTCATCCGCGATCCGATACTGTTCCCCAGCTTCATCCACACGCAGAAGCGCAACCCATCGACCCACCTTAAGGACCCGGACATGTTCTGGGACTTTATGACCCTGCGCCCAGAAACGACGCACCAGCTGCTGTTCCACTTTGCAGACCGCGGTATTCCGGACGGCTACCGGTTCATGAACGGCTACGGCTCGCACACCTATAAGTTGGTGAACGCCGACGGTAAACCGATCTACTGCAAGTTCCACTTTAAAACCGACCAGGGCATCAAGAACATGGATACCAAGCGTGCCGACGAGCTCCTCGGTTCCGATCCGGATTACAGCATTCGCGATCTGTACAACGCGATCGCCAAGAAAGAGTTCCCGAGTTGGACGCTCAAGGTGCAGCTGATGACATTTGAACAGGCAGAAAAGGTGCCGTTCCATCCGTTCGATCTTACCAAGATATGGCCGCAAAGCGAGTTCCCGCTGCACCCCGTCGGACGTATGGTACTAGATCGCAATCCAAGCAACTACTTCGCCGAAGTAGAACAAGCGGCGTTCGCTCCGTCGAATCTGGTGCCCGGTATTGAACCATCGCCGGACAAGATACTGCAGGCACGTCTTTTCGCTTACGCTGACACCCACCGTCACCGTATCGGGGCGAACCACCTGCAGCTGCCGATTAACTGTCCTTACCGCGTGGCGACGCGCAATTACCAGCGCGACGGTCCCATGAACAGCACCGACAATCAGGCAGGCGCCCCGAACTACTTCCCCAACTCTTTCAGCGGCCCGGAAGTATGCCCGTATGCGCGTAAGCTGCAGAATCCGCCGATGCACGTATCGGGCGATGTCCAACGTTATGAGAGCGGGGATGATGATAACTTCTCGCAGCCGGCTGTTTTCTATCGCCGCGTCCTGGACGATGCTGCGCGTCGCCGCCTTGTCAACAACATGGTTGGCCATCTGCGGAACGCGTCTCCGTTCCTGCAGGAGCGCGCAGTAAAGAACTTAACCATGGTAGACGCTGAGTTTGGACGCCAGTTGACGGAGGGTCTAAAGCTAAAGCGTACCTCAAACCTCTAAAGGAGGAAATAGCAGTGAAATGGCCGGTGTAGCATGGATATGGAGGCGATCACTTTCCGACACCCACTTGTTGGTCATGATATATTTTTCCTGATTATTTTTCATGTTAGAGTTTTATCTTTTGTATCTTTCGTACGGCGGCCGCTTCAAGCAAAATGGTAGTCAACGATCTATAAAAAAATCTATATGCGAGTACCTTCTTTCTGCTTGCAATTTTGTTACTGCTATATTCACTTTAATAAAAAAAAACTGCTAAACTCTGTTTTTCTTTGGGTTTTCTTAGCACATGAACGAACGAATTATTCAAATGTATACAGCGTGATCCAATCTGGATTCTCTTTTTCATTTGATTAAACAAAAACGGCTTAATATTTTTCTACGGTTAAACATTTGTTCGAAAGGTCGCCCATTCGGTCGACGTTTTTTTTGAGTACATTTTTGATTGTATCTGGTCCCCTATCTCAGCTGTAGCAATTTGAATTTGGGCCTTGAGGTCGTCAATGGTTGTTGGTTTGTACTGGTTGGTTTGTCTTTCACCGCAGCCCAAAGTTGTCAAATCACAACATCTTGGAGGTCAATTCACAAAACCATTTCTGCTGATTATTCGATTTCCGAAGATGGGGTGCAAAATATCGAATGTGGCTGACGCTGTATGGAACGTAGCGTCGTCTTGTCGAAACCAGATGTCGCCTGAGTTTTCAGCTTCAATTTAGGGTGCATTGGCTACCCTTGCACGACGTGTGGGTTTTCCGAACCCCAAAAACAACAATTTGCTTCATAACATAACCACCGAAGAGGAAATGAGCTTTTCAATTGTTAAGCTTTAGTAAGTGTTTACGAATAACATGTTTACCGAGCGAGTTGCTTATTCGCGTAGAAATTCGTATTCAGCTCACCCCATCATTGCTCGTTGTTTGTGTAGAGTACGTGGCACCACTGGTCTAAAACTAGAAACCAACTGAACATTTATTAACCACCTCATGGATTATTCTCTCTAGGGTCATGAAAGAATAACATGAAACTCTAACCTGATCGACGAAATGTTAAACGTCTTAACATCACGCCATGTTTCGGTTCCTCGTTCGATCGTTGCACAACCGTTATCGTCAAGACTCTGTTATCTGTTATCTTTCAGCTGTGAGCACCTAAGCCAGAGGAATGTTAACGTTGCTGGCCGGGAGCATTTCTTGATTATTTGGAAGTCCATTTTTCGTTAGTACGCTTAGTCCGCGTGCTTCATTTATTGGCTTGGATGAGTTGCATTTTTCGGTTACTCGATGTTGTTTACTCGGCGTCCTCCACGTAACCCCGATGATAAGTAAACCCACCCTTATTTGGTTGATGATAATGGTGCAGGGTAGAAATCTCTGAAAATTTGACAAAAAAAACAATGAAACGAACGTCATGGCAACAATAAACGAATGCCTTTCCAGGATTTTGATTTCGAGAACGAAAACATCTTCTGCTCCGTATGTGCTTTACTAGCGTAATCGATCACTCGGTGGGTATGTTTACTAAGTTGAGCTAAAATAAGTATAACTTATGCAAAACTGTCGATTGAGAACAAGGGAAAATCGGCTTGTGATCTACAAAGCGCGCACGCCATTCTTACGGAACGCTGAGCAATCTAATTACTGATAGGAATTACGGCAATGTTTACTGCCCGCAATGTATACCATGCGAGCCAACCGTGAAGACCTTTGCGGTTTCTGGGCGACCCCATGGGGCGCGATCGTTGGAATTTTAGTATGAAGCCATGTCTGCGTGGTAGACCAAGGTTATTCGTTAGACTATTTGCCGCACCAATTGCCCCTTCAACCCTGGCTTTCACGATCTGTCCGCGAACTGAATGTTTTCGATGCCGACGAATGCTTTAAAGAGAATCAGAAGGAATCATTGATCAAGTTCATACACGAACAAGTTTTCTATGTGAATATTCGTGAAATGCCATCAAGCGAACTTTACCCCTAAACCTAATTCAACCAACCATAGGCCTCTCATCGTTCTAGATCGTTTTGTGTATTTTCCCACTAAAGAAAGTTAATGAAGAACTCACGCGTCACAGAATTTAGCAGGCAAGCGTTGGTGCCTAGCAGAAAATCAACACTGGCACCAAGCACCGTCACGCTTGCTGAACGGGACCGGTTTAATGATCGCTCATATCCATGATCCGGATAAACATAATCAACCTTCCACCGATCTATAAAATGGCGCATAGTTAACTTAAACTTGCGATTGATAGTTGATTTCTTGATGCGATTTAGTAAATACTTCCTGAAACAGTTTTGCGAAGCTTCCAATATGATTAACGATATTTCTGTTTATTTACCGATACCCATCGCTGCGTGCAATGTAACGGATGGTCGCGAAAAGCGCTGGCGAATGAGTTAGTCACGGCCTGGCACGTGAAAGTTGTACTCAAACCACTCTTTCAACAGCCACCACCTGGATACCAACACAAATCTAGTACAGCGTGTATCGCGCACAGCAGAATGAAACGAAAAAATAGGGCCAATACGGTAACGCTAAAATCCACAACACAGTTTATGGGTAGTATCAGGGGTCAAGCGTGTAGACTCTATTGGTCTTTCGCCCTAACGGTGCTTGTTTTAGAAATGGTTGATAGTCTAACGCCAAGACCATTCGCGTTTTAGCTATTCTTCTCGCAATTACAACAAAATTATCTTCAATAGTGAGCTTAACATCGCTCAATAAGTTCGCAGGATGACATATAGATGGCGAAACAAA
>NW_026455164.1:0-4830 GCF_943734635.1 Anopheles cruzii | reverse complement strand
ATTATTGGCTGTTCTCGGATCTCAAAAGGATGCTCCAGGGAAAGAGATTTGGATCGAATGAGGAGGTCATCGCCGAAACTGAGGCATATTTTGAAGGGAAAGATAAATCGTTCTACAAACATGGTATCGAAAAGTTAGAGAAGCGTTGGACTGACTGTATTGCCTTGAAAGGAGACTATGTTGATGGTTTTATTTGAAAGGTTCATTCAAGCAAATTATATCAAAATATTGTTGTTTTATAAGCTATCCTACGGACTTATTGAGCGATGTGTTAAATCGGAAACCAGAACTGTCATAAACTAAAAGGAGTTTGGCCCCGTTGATAGAGGTCTTGGGTTCAATTTCCGATACCAGCGTGAAAGGGGGGTTAGCGCTGGGTCAACAACCCTGCCTGTAAAAAACACACCGTTACAGAAAGCAACAGAGATAAGCACTGTCTCAGATGCAAGCTGCGCAGACCAAGACCGCTCGGCGGTTGTAGCCGGTTAAGAAGTGAAATTAATCTGTGTCACAAAATAAAAAATCTGTTAAACTACTTTAAGATTCCACTAGAATATTATTTTTTCCTGGGCGTTCGGTCTAATAATCTGGAAAATCTTTGTTTTTCGTTTTCCCATGCAGGACAAAACCAAGTGTACAACCAGCAATGGTGCTCCAGTCGGTACGCACTCCGCAACGTCTACGGTCGGCCCCCGGGGCCCAGTTCTTCTGCAGGATGTGCACCTAATCGACGAGCTGGCGCACTTTGACCGAGAGCGTATTCCGGAGCGTGTCGTGCATGCCAAGGGAGCCGGAGCGTTCGGTTACTTCGAAGTAACGCACGACATTACCCAGTACTGTGCGGCCAAGCTGTTCGAAAAGGTCGGCAAGAAGACGCAGCTTGGCGTCCGCTTCTCAACCGTCGGTGGAGAAAGTGGTTCGGCAGATACGGCGCGCGATCCTCGCGGTTTTGCCGTTAAGTTCTATACCGACGATGGCATCTGGGATATGGTCGGTAATAATACGCCCATCTTCTTCATCCGCGATCCGATACTGTTCCCCAGCTTCATCCACACGCAGAAGCGCAACCCATCGACCCACCTTAAGGACCCGGACATGTTCTGGGACTTTATGACCCTGCGCCCAGAAACGACGCACCAGCTGCTGTTCCACTTTGCAGACCGCGGTATTCCGGACGGCTACCGGTTCATGAACGGCTACGGCTCGCACACCTATAAGTTGGTGAACGCCGACGGTAAACCGATCTACTGCAAGTTCCACTTTAAAACCGACCAGGGCATCAAGAACATGGATACCAAGCGTGCCGACGAGCTCCTCGGTTCCGATCCGGATTACAGCATTCGCGATCTGTACAACGCGATCGCCAAGAAAGAGTTCCCGAGTTGGACGCTCAAGGTGCAGCTGATGACATTTGAACAGGCAGAAAAGGTGCCGTTCCATCCGTTCGATCTTACCAAGATATGGCCGCAAAGCGAGTTCCCGCTGCACCCCGTCGGACGTATGGTACTAGATCGCAATCCAAGCAACTACTTCGCCGAAGTAGAACAAGCGGCGTTCGCTCCGTCGAATCTGGTGCCCGGTATTGAACCATCGCCGGACAAGATACTGCAGGCACGTCTTTTCGCTTACGCTGACACCCACCGTCACCGTATCGGGGCGAACCACCTGCAGCTGCCGATTAACTGTCCTTACCGCGTGGCGACGCGCAATTACCAGCGCGACGGTCCCATGAACAGCACCGACAATCAGGCAGGCGCCCCGAACTACTTCCCCAACTCTTTCAGCGGCCCGGAAGTATGCCCGTATGCGCGTAAGCTGCAGAATCCGCCGATGCACGTATCGGGCGATGTCCAACGTTATGAGAGCGGGGATGATGATAACTTCTCGCAGCCGGCTGTTTTCTATCGCCGCGTCCTGGACGATGCTGCGCGTCGCCGCCTTGTCAACAACATGGTTGGCCATCTGCGGAACGCGTCTCCGTTCCTGCAGGAGCGCGCAGTAAAGAACTTAACCATGGTAGACGCTGAGTTTGGACGCCAGTTGACGGAGGGTCTAAAGCTAAAGCGTACCTCAAACCTCTAAAGGAGGAAATAGCAGTGAAATGGCCGGTGTAGCATGGATATGGAGGCGATCACTTTCCGACACCCACTTGTTGGTCATGATATATTTTTCCTGATTATTTTTCATGTTAGAGTTTTATCTTTTGTATCTTTCGTACGGCGGCCGCTTCAAGCAAAATGGTAGTCAACGATCTATAAAAAAATCTATATGCGAGTACCTTCTTTCTGCTTGCAATTTTGTTACTGCTATATTCACTTTAATAAAAAAAAACTGCTAAACTCTGTTTTTCTTTGGGTTTTCTTAGCACATGAACGAACGAATTATTCAAATGTATACAGCGTGATCCAATCTGGATTCTCTTTTTCATTTGATTAAACAAAAACGGCTTAATATTTTTCTACGGTTAAACATTTGTTCGAAAGGTCGCCCATTCGGTCGACGTTTTTTTTGAGTACATTTTTGATTGTATCTGGTCCCCTATCTCAGCTGTAGCAATTTGAATTTGGGCCTTGAGGTCGTCAATGGTTGTTGGTTTGTACTGGTTGGTTTGTCTTTCACCGCAGCCCAAAGTTGTCAAATCACAACATCTTGGAGGTCAATTCACAAAACCATTTCTGCTGATTATTCGATTTCCGAAGATGGGGTGCAAAATATCGAATGTGGCTGACGCTGTATGGAACGTAGCGTCGTCTTGTCGAAACCAGATGTCGCCTGAGTTTTCAGCTTCAATTTAGGGTGCATTGGCTACCCTTGCACGACGTGTGGGTTTTCCGAACCCCAAAAACAACAATTTGCTTCATAACATAACCACCGAAGAGGAAATGAGCTTTTCAATTGTTAAGCTTTAGTAAGTGTTTACGAATAACATGTTTACCGAGCGAGTTGCTTATTCGCGTAGAAATTCGTATTCAGCTCACCCCATCATTGCTCGTTGTTTGTGTAGAGTACGTGGCACCACTGGTCTAAAACTAGAAACCAACTGAACATTTATTAACCACCTCATGGATTATTCTCTCTAGGGTCATGAAAGAATAACATGAAACTCTAACCTGATCGACGAAATGTTAAACGTCTTAACATCACGCCATGTTTCGGTTCCTCGTTCGATCGTTGCACAACCGTTATCGTCAAGACTCTGTTATCTGTTATCTTTCAGCTGTGAGCACCTAAGCCAGAGGAATGTTAACGTTGCTGGCCGGGAGCATTTCTTGATTATTTGGAAGTCCATTTTTCGTTAGTACGCTTAGTCCGCGTGCTTCATTTATTGGCTTGGATGAGTTGCATTTTTCGGTTACTCGATGTTGTTTACTCGGCGTCCTCCACGTAACCCCGATGATAAGTAAACCCACCCTTATTTGGTTGATGATAATGGTGCAGGGTAGAAATCTCTGAAAATTTGACAAAAAAAACAATGAAACGAACGTCATGGCAACAATAAACGAATGCCTTTCCAGGATTTTGATTTCGAGAACGAAAACATCTTCTGCTCCGTATGTGCTTTACTAGCGTAATCGATCACTCGGTGGGTATGTTTACTAAGTTGAGCTAAAATAAGTATAACTTATGCAAAACTGTCGATTGAGAACAAGGGAAAATCGGCTTGTGATCTACAAAGCGCGCACGCCATTCTTACGGAACGCTGAGCAATCTAATTACTGATAGGAATTACGGCAATGTTTACTGCCCGCAATGTATACCATGCGAGCCAACCGTGAAGACCTTTGCGGTTTCTGGGCGACCCCATGGGGCGCGATCGTTGGAATTTTAGTATGAAGCCATGTCTGCGTGGTAGACCAAGGTTATTCGTTAGACTATTTGCCGCACCAATTGCCCCTTCAACCCTGGCTTTCACGATCTGTCCGCGAACTGAATGTTTTCGATGCCGACGAATGCTTTAAAGAGAATCAGAAGGAATCATTGATCAAGTTCATACACGAACAAGTTTTCTATGTGAATATTCGTGAAATGCCATCAAGCGAACTTTACCCCTAAACCTAATTCAACCAACCATAGGCCTCTCATCGTTCTAGATCGTTTTGTGTATTTTCCCACTAAAGAAAGTTAATGAAGAACTCACGCGTCACAGAATTTAGCAGGCAAGCGTTGGTGCCTAGCAGAAAATCAACACTGGCACCAAGCACCGTCACGCTTGCTGAACGGGACCGGTTTAATGATCGCTCATATCCATGATCCGGATAAACATAATCAACCTTCCACCGATCTATAAAATGGCGCATAGTTAACTTAAACTTGCGATTGATAGTTGATTTCTTGATGCGATTTAGTAAATACTTCCTGAAACAGTTTTGCGAAGCTTCCAATATGATTAACGATATTTCTGTTTATTTACCGATACCCATCGCTGCGTGCAATGTAACGGATGGTCGCGAAAAGCGCTGGCGAATGAGTTAGTCACGGCCTGGCACGTGAAAGTTGTACTCAAACCACTCTTTCAACAGCCACCACCTGGATACCAACACAAATCTAGTACAGCGTGTATCGCGCACAGCAGAATGAAACGAAAAAATAGGGCCAATACGGTAACGCTAAAATCCACAACACAGTTTATGGGTAGTATCAGGGGTCAAGCGTGTAGACTCTATTGGTCTTTCGCCCTAACGGTGCTTGTTTTAGAAATGGTTGATAGTCTAACGCCAAGACCATTCGCGTTTTAGCTATTCTTCTCGCAATTACAACAAAATTATCTTCAATAGTGAGCTTAACATCGCTCAATAAGTTCGCAGGATGACATATAGATGGCGAAACAAA
>NW_026455163.1:175-4839 GCF_943734635.1 Anopheles cruzii | reverse complement strand
CCAAATGAAAAGATGCAGTTGCGCGGTACTGCCGAATATTGCAACTCCTATTCTAGTGAACACTTCAGAATAAAATCGCTTGAATTTACTCCTCGATCGGTCAAGCGTTTCGTGCAGCGGAACGAAACAACCCCCAGCGCAGTCAAAGCGGTTAACCGGACAATTGGCACAATTGAAGGAGAAAAGCACGCATTGGTCAACAGTGTGGCTGACGATGGCGATCTCAAAGATGGCAGCAGCGGAAATAGCACTACCAAAAGATCATTCGGTGTAATGTTCCAGAATAATGGAGTGGAGGAGACATCATTATTCCCACCGGTGAAACGTGCTTTTCGAGAGGAATGCCGCGGACGACGCCTTTTCAGTCCTTTGAACTCGCAACCAGCCTTAAGTTTTAGTGCCCTTGAGATAGCAGCGAGTTCATCTTCGTCTCGCAGTTTAAGCGCCATCCTGGAAGCAAGTGAAGAAGACACACTAGGTGGAATAACATCGTGCAAATCACCTTTGGCCACGGCGGATCTTAATATCAGACCTGTCGAAAGTGATCACAATGTCACAGATATTACTTCGACTCTAAGCTCCAACATCCTACATCCGTTGATATACTGCTCCTTGCCGAATTTCGTGATAGACGGTGAAGCACCGCATTTAGTAAACGTTATTGCTAGTGGTGGCAGCCTAGGATCATCGTTTGGTTGTGGTGTTGGTGCTGCCAGCAGTGACGGAACTTCAGGGCAAAAGAAGTACAAACTTAAAGAGAATATTGATTGGTTGACAAAGATTCGAAAGCAGAAATTGCTACAAGCGGCAAAAAGCATCACGAACGCTGAGAGGAAACCATTAGTAGAAGATGTGCCTGCATTGTCACCTACGCAAGAGGCCATGTCATTACTCCTTTCGCCCCAACTTAAGCGGTTAAAGACGTGCGATGATAGGAAGAACAGCGTCATTGATAGTATCTCAAATGTGAATGTTGACCACACATCAAGTCCAGTACTAGTGGAATCGGCTGCATGTAGTAACAGCAGTCTTCCTACGACACCACTTAGAAGAACGGTATCGCGATCAGGCTCTGATTGTGTGGTGCAGGTTGATGTACACGGCAACCGCGTTGGAGGAGAACGTACCCCAAGGAGACGCCATCATTTAATTACGCCATGCAGTACGGCAGACGTGATTGGTTTGCAGCATCCTTCTTCCGGATGCTCGTCCATAAGGCGTTTTTTCGCGGTGGCCACTCCCAACAATTGCTCAAATGTTCTAACAACGCTATAATGTCCGTTGACTGCAATCGAATCTAATGCAGTAACATTAGTTAAATGCGAATTTGAATCTACCTTTCAGCCTATTTGCACATTTCAGCCTTTATTCATTTCTGTTCTGAACTATCAATAAAAGGTATACTACAAGATGTCCATACGCGTTATACATAAATTGTTCGGTACATTATCGCCGTTCCGGTTATCGCCACGTAAGGCTTTGCCTTTTCGCTCTCGCGAGCCATGACTCTTGCAAAGCATTGCTCTCTATTTTTCTTTTTATTCTTCTCCCATTCCACGCGTGATCGAACGCGTTTCGGCTCGATCCAAGTTCAGTTCATGTTTATATAAACTACAATAAAGACGTGCAGCTCAAAGAACTCTAAGCATTTTCGTGCATGTGGAACTCCCGGTTTTCATGCCACGGGAAGCGCATGAACATAATTGTGAAGAATCTACCTTTCAAATAAAAGTTCAAGCATCGAAATATATTCAGCCGTTTTTGTATTACAACCAAATGAAAAAGAGAGCACTTGCTGAATCACCATGTAACACATCGCTCAATAAGTTCGCAGGATGACATATAGATGGCGAAACAAATACAGAATCCTTATGATTTTTAGACAGTACCAACCTTCAAACGATATCTGTCAAAGTTTCATGGCATTCGGACTATTATTTACCAAGTTACAGTGTGAACAATTCAATCAACTTTTGTAAATTGAAAAAAATGGAAAAATCAGAATTTCGTGTGCTCATTAAGCATTGCTTTGTGATGGGAAAAAATACCGTGCAAACTAAACAGTGGCTTGACAAATGTTATTCGGACTCTGCTCCATCGAGGCAAATGGTTGAGAAGTGGTTTGGTGACTTTAAACGTGGTCGTACGAACACCGATGATGCTGAACGTTCCGGTCGCCCAAATTCGGCAGTAACTCCCGAAAACATCAAGCAAGTATTGAAAATCGTGATGGGTGACCGCAAAATGAAAGTGCACAAGATAGCTAAGATGATGAACAATCAACTGGTAGTGCATTTACTATTGTGCACCAAAAATTGGCTTTGAAAATGGTTTTTTTCAAATGGGTGCCGCGTTTGCCCACAATGGAACAAAAGCCACCATGGCACAATTCTATCAAAATGATGACCAAATTCACGAATTAGGCTTCCGACTGCTTCCTCATCCTCCGTACTCGCTGGATGTGGCCCCCAGCGACTACTGACTTTTTGCGGATCTCAAAAAGATGCTCCAGGGAAAAAGATTTGGCTCGAATGAGGAGGTGATCGCTGCTGCTGAGGCTCATTTTGAGTCAAAAAACAAATCGTGCGACAAACATGGAATTGAAAAGTTAGACAAGTGTGGACTGACTGTATCGCCTTAAAAGGAGACTATGTTGATGAATAAATACAAATTATATCAAAATATTGTTGTTTTATAAGCTATCCTACGGACTTATTGAGCGATGTGTTATAATTGACTACCTCATCCCTAATTTTCCTATTTCTATCTATCGGTTTCTCCTATCTGTTCATTCATGGTGTTATCGCTCTAACTGGAGATGCGATATATAATTATGAGCGGAGGATTCCGTTCAGGTCTTTATTCGTTCAATGTTCAGAATAGACTGTCTTAATCTAGTTTCCTTATGCTTAACTGAACCTAACTTGTTCCGTAACCGGCGAAGGTGCATTTACCTGTTAGGGTCGAGTATCGATGGTTTATGGGTCCAAGCATGTCGGTGATGTGCTTGACGCGGCGATCGGTGGTTTATGGTGCTTTGGCGGCGATGTGTCGGATCTGTCTGCGATGCATCCTGTCGGTCGAGGCGGATAGGCGCGGGTACATGGGTTTATGGTCCGGTCGGGATCTTTGGTGCCTTGGCTGCGATGCGTCGGGTCTGTCTGCGATGCATCCTGTCGGTCGAGGCGGCTAGGCGCGGGTACCTGGAACTGCGATGCGTACGGGATGTGGGTGCTCGGACTAGTTGCAGATACAGGTATACGTGGCTGTGTAACTATATTTGTCAGGAAGCGATGATTATCACCTTATGTACACGTTGTTGGTGATGGCTGATGTTTTGCTGGATGGTGATCCACGTCGGTATCTGTTGGTGTCATGTGGTGTACTCGTTCGTGTTGACTCAGGGAAGCCGGACTGCGCTTGTTGATCGTATTGCCTTTATCAGCAAGTGTTCATCATCGTCGCTATCGGTGTCGTTCTAAATGGTGCAGCAAGCGTGAACTTGGAGAACTTGCAGTAACTTTGATTCTCAAAATCTATCTATATTCTATCTTCTACGAATGAGCCTAACGCCACAAAAAAATCGAAAATCAGATATACTAGCGTGTTCAATAAGTTTTGCGCCTCGATACCAGAGGGCGCTGCTACGAACCTGATTTTTTTGTGATATTGGTACACTCTTCATATGAACGTATGTCAAGTTTCATTTCAATCGGTCACTTACTTTTTTTTTTACAAACCATTTAGTATCGACAGAATATTTTTAGTATGTCACAGAATATTTTTACAGCTGTTATGACGTCATTATTTGATGAAAAACCCTTTCCGCGCACGATTTTTTTTTGGTTCGAAAACAGATGGAAGTCGTTAGGAGCCAAATCTAGTGAATACGGTGGATACTCCAACAATTCGGACTTTAATTCATGGATTTTTGCCATTTTCGAAATGCTCTTTTGACATGGTGCATTGCACTGATGAAAGAGGATGTTTTTCTTCTGCAAACCGGGGCTTTTTTAACAAATTTTCACTTTCAGTAAGTCTTAAATGTTACAAAAATAATCAAAATTTATTGTTTTATCAATTTGCAAGTAATCCGTTAGCAAAATTCCATTCGCATCCCACAAAACTGATGCTAACATCTTTCCAGGCAATTTCTGGATGAAGTCGTTTCAGAACTGAAGAAAAAGGTTCATACCACTTCCTAACCTCTTGTTTTGATTGAGGATCATGGTGATAGACCTAAGTCTCATCCCTAGTGATGGTTCGATGCACAAAATCCACTTTATCCTATCGAAAACGCTTTAAATGTTGTCAAGAAAGATGCATTCGAATGCGTTTTTAGCGAATGCGGCACCCACTTTGCAAACAGCTTTCAGGAACCCAAAACTTCAGTCAAAATATTGGTTATACTGCTCAATGAGTTGGCTAGGGATGGTACTTAATTTCTATCAGTGATTGGACGATTTTCGAAAACAATATCCTGTATTGTTTTACGATTTCCGATGTTGTGTCTGTTTTTTGACGTTTTTGACATGGATCGTCTTAAAGGCTACTACGACCGCATTTAAACTCAGAAACCCCTCTTTTAACCACCTAATTAAAGGTAAAGAGTCCTTATACACTTTCAACATTCGTTCATCATTTTCCTTTGCTTTTAAACCTTA
>NW_026455163.1:0-75 GCF_943734635.1 Anopheles cruzii | reverse complement strand
GAGTCCTTATACACTTTCAACATTCGTGCATAATTTTCCTTTGCTTTTAAACCTTTCAAAAATAAAAATTCAATC
>NW_026455162.1:0-4836 GCF_943734635.1 Anopheles cruzii | reverse complement strand
TTATTAAGCAGTCGCATTGATACGAGATCAGTGATCCAGTGATAGTTTACTTGCAGGACCTGAGGTATTGAGTTGACTTCCATTTATCGACGTTTTTTCCAAGAATCAACAAACATTCGGGAATTGAAAACCATCGTAAAGAAAGCTTTTGTAACAATGACCTTCTTGATATGTTTTTGTAGAATTGTCACGGAGTAATTCATTGGACTTTTGGCTACTTATTTTGCACTTACATTATAAGATTATCAACGATTAACTTTAACAATTTATTTAACAAACAATTCCCCCCCGCAAAAATTCCCACCTGCAGAAATTGGTTCGATTTGTTCGAAAACAAACCAATCCGCGTGAAATTTTGCACAGCGTAGTTTTGTGACACCGGACGGTCGAGAGGGCGGTCAAAAGACGGTCGAGGGGACACCGGGCGTTTTCCCAAATGTTTGCCCTACAGCTTACAATGGAAACTGATTTTCTTTCGTGCATTGCTAAGAGTGTTACCTTACTTTCCGCCCCCTTTTCTTTTGATGGCCAATTTCTTTCCAATTTCAGCGAAAATAAAGAAAATTCGAACGATAGCTTTTGCGGTCCTAAATAAATATATTTAAATGTTTGGAAATAAATACAGGCCGAGGGTCTTAAGGAGAAACACTACAATGAACAGTCCTATCACACAGGTGATAAAGGTGATCTTCTCCTCGGAGATCCACGCTACAGGCTCGTCCTCCATCACGTTCGCCAAGCCTTCCAGCAGCTTCGGCAGATACTCCGGCTGACCCTGGCGGATGCAGTCGGCCGAGAGGTCGCCGGTGATGGCAAACTGGGACACTACCTTGCCTAACGGGATGTCCAACTTGAAGAGATCGCGGGTGATCGCGCTCAGCAGCATCGGAGCCGTTCCCTGCGTTTTCAGCTGGCGCGCGATTCCGGTGTAGATCCACGGGTAAATTCGCTCCATTCCCACCCGGTAGAAAGAAAGCCTGGAAGGACACCCATTGGATGACGGGAAAATGGTGCTGCTCAGGGTTGATCATTAGGTTGGTCGGAAATTTTGTTTTATTTTTCTGCAGGAGATACTGATCCAGAAACATCATTAAATACGTAGTTGTTCCCTTGGATGTTTGTCTTCCTTTTTGTGAAGAAGACATCGATTCGCTCGCACATGTCCCAGCCATAATTTTAAGGATCTTGTTCTACCGTCTCACTGTTATACCATTCTTTGCGAGCTCAGCTACAATCTCGCCGATGGCTTTCCATAAATACATTATAAATTATGATGAATCAATTAGACAAAACCTCGTCTGACTTTTGGTTTTCCACAATTTACGAAATGCATGCTGAGATAAAAAATGCGTCAATATTCACAACACGGTACAACAATTAACTGCCGACTATTATTTCGACACGACGATTGCAAACCCTAACCGAACCCTTCTAGAACCCTTTTCCCAGAGCAGCCGATGAGTTGTCGGATAATTTGGTGCCCAGACAAGGCCCAGACAGGTGGTCATATGTGGCGAAATTACACATGTCGGTTGCTCCCAGCATAAATTACACGTGATTCTAGGATTTAGTGCCCTAAATGGTCCGACATAAAAACAGAAGGTGGTAATAAGTCTTTTCGCCATTTCCTAGCCAATCTCAAATGTTACTTGTTGGTCGCGATTTTCGGTGCCACGGCGGTGATGAAACCGAAGAAGCTCCTTCAAAACGGAGTCGATTAAAAAATTGTTTACCAAATTGAATGTGATTAAAATGGTTGGCGGCCTTGTTTAATTAGGACTGATGACACCCGCTCGGACCTTGTGTCGCCAACCACCTCTAGGGAAGGAGTTTCGATAGCAATTTCGCCGATTGCACACATCAAGATAAACCGAGGCTTTGTGAAAGGCTCTCCCAGGCAGGTTGTGTGCCAACTTCGCAGAGGTCACCCTCTGGCTGTGTGTGTGTGTGTGCGCAAGGGTTGTTTGGTCAGAACGGGCACCGCGGCGCGTTTGGGATTAATTTGGACACCCTTCGTGAACCCTTCGTGGTTGGCATCCCTCGGGCCAGACCGTAGCTCGGGCCGTGTGGCTCAGGGCCGTAGCGTGGTAGAGTCAACACGCGAGAAAAAAAAAAAACAACGAACGTCCGTGCCCCACGACGTTTCGCTTCAGCCCCGGCAACAATCCATTTTCGCGGCGTCGGAGGGAAGATAGGCACGAACGCTGGTTCCCGTTGGTAGCACCCTCGCCGGTAGCTGCTGTATGGCCACCAGGGAGGGTGTATCGCGGGAAAACATCTACCCAGTGCCGGCCGAGGATCCTGCCGTCGCCGCCGTGGCCTTTTCGGTATCCTTTTTCAGCTGTCTCCGGGCTGGTAGCACGGTACCTGCCGCTTCGGGGTTCTGCGGTTCGCGTTCCGTCCCGTCTGCAAAACTTGCGCGAGTTGCGCGAATCCCCTGAGTGGGTGGCTACGGCCAAGGGTGGGAATGCTTTTAAATTTTTCACCAGCTTTTCTTCCGCCCAGCGCCAGGACTCCCGTTTTTTGCCGCTCTCAGAAGCACTCAGAACCCGAACGCGGTGTTGGTGCCATCGCGTTGGACTTCATCGGGACTTCGTGGGGACTCTCGTGTTTTCCATTTTCATCGCCGTGCGCCGCGCGAAGAAGGAAGTTCGTGAGCTTGCCGGACCGGTCGGTGCCCCCGGAAGGCACAGCAGGACCCAACGCACACACCCTCGACCAAGAGAGAGACCCCTCGGAGTGGCGGCCATAATCAAATGAAACTATGGGCGAACCCGCCGTGCGAAGGGTGTGTACGCGCGCGAGTTCAGGTTGCTGGAGTGGGCAGAGGATACCACCACGGCCGCGTGTCCTCTGATTTAGGTCCTTGAACGCGTTTCGAAGGGTACGGCATTTTTTGCCCCGTTTCCATCCCGAGTACTGATGGCGGCGTTGGTGCTGAGCAAACTCCGGACGGATGGACGCCGTGCCGTTCCCCGAAAGCCTTGGACCGGGATTTTTCGGGGCCGTCGAGTGTTACGTTGCAGTCTTCAGCGGCGGCCACGACTCCCGGCGAATCAGATCCTAGGACCACGCGGTGATGGTCCGCGGGATAAAGCGCAAAAACCCATCAGTGACACCATTGTGTGACCGAATGCGTGTGACGAATGCATTCCGCGCTCGGCGTTGCAGCTGCACCTCCGTCTTGGTGTACCTTTTTTTTGCCGAAAGATGGGCGAAGGATGGCCTCTTTTTTTGCCAGCATTTGAGGGTCGTCCGCCTGTGCGAAGATGACGCCATCGGCGCACTCGATTCACTCGGTCCGGCTCCGGGGGATTTGCCTGTGCCGTGTAATCGGATCAATTCGGGTGGAAATCGCCAAGTCGTTGGCAAACGAGTTGGGTTTGATTTCGCCGCGAACCGGACTCAGCGCTCGCTCCGGCCGGAAATGGTTTCTTCCGGAAAGAGTGAGAACTTTTTGTAGTTTTTCTATCGTCAAAATGTGTTCGCGGACCCATGTGTTAATTGTTGCGTAGTCGAGGGCCGTTCTCTGCAACGAAACTTCTTGCATTGGTCGGCGAGCGAACATTCGGCAGCTAAAACTCAACTTAAACTATAGTCGTAAAGTCCAAAGTAATCCCGAATGTTTAGTGTTAACTTTTGCCGATGACTACACTAATTAATAATTAATGGCGATAGCCAAATTTAACACACTCATTCCAGGATAAATGGTTCGTCTAATTCATGGTTCTTCGTCATGAACATTGGTCTCAAACACGAGGCCTGCGGCCATATCCGCGGAGTATATCAGGTTGGGGAAAAAGTAATCGACGTTTTCCACGACAGATGCCTTTTGTGATCGAAGTATCGATCGTACAGCTTCAAGTTTACGCTCGTTTTAAAGCTGATACTTCACACTTAAAAAAATACGTTCATTGTTTATTGTTTGTTCCATTCGTTTGTGAGTTATAGGGTGTAAACAATGAAAGTCACCAAAGAAAAAATTGGGTATATTTTACACTTTTTGTCCGATAAAGGTGAAAATTTAAGCTAGGTCGCTGAAATTTCGCATGGTGTTCATGGTGCCGATACTCTAACAGCTGGCTGGGTCAAATTTTGGTTTCGTTGACACGTTTAAGTTATTTTTGATGTTAAAGCCTAGGCAGACACGTCATCGAAAATGTCGATAAAATCATAGAAATAATCAAAGTTGATCGGCATGTTAGCACTCAGAGCATCGGCCAGGAGCTAAAGATTAACAATCAACAATCACAAAGAAGCTCAATGTTTGGGCGCCACACTATATACACATATACACACCCAAAAAACATGATGGATCGAATTGCCATCTGCGATTTTTTTGCCAAACGGAACGAAATCGAACCATATCTTAAACGAATGGGTACTGGGGATGAGGAATGGGTCACTTACGACAATATTGTGTGAAACCGGTCGGGGTCTAAGCGTGGTGAAGCAGCTCAACCGGTGGTCAAACCAGGACTCACGGCCAGGAAGGTTCGACTGGGTATATGGTATACTCCAAAGGAACCGTTTATCATGAGTTGCTTCCGTGTAGCTAAATACTAAATGCAGACCTCTACCGTCAACAACTGCACGGTTTTAAGCTAACAATTGACCAGAAACGACCAGAATCGGCCCTCGGAAGAGGTTTTGTGTACCACCAGGACAACGAAATGTTACGCACGTCTTTAGTGACTTCCCCGAAAGTCCAAGAGTTTGTTTGGGAAGTTTCTATGCATCCACCGTATAGTCCGGACCATGCACTAAGCGATTGATAATCTTTCACCTTTGTTGCGAACTGCAACTGATTGAGTTGAAGAAAAAGAAACAGACGGT
>NW_026455161.1:0-4840 GCF_943734635.1 Anopheles cruzii | reverse complement strand
AGTCTTTACATTGTTGCCGGACCATTCGATCTAGTGTATCGGGAATTCGCATTGTGTAGGTGAAATCGCTGAGTGGAGTAGCTTGAAATTGCTAACAAGGGTCCACCGAATGCGATCATTTTGTGAGCTAATGAAAAGAGTGCTTGAAACGTTTTTTTCTCGACAAGGTAACGTTATGATCGGAAACTGACCATCGCTGAGGAAAGCGGAACAGCTCTCGTTTTTCCGGTATGCTAGCTCCAGGAAAACAGATCCAGGAAAGGGTATCAACTGGTATTATAGGCCTGTGACTGTGTAAGAGCCAGCGGAGTGCCTTTTTCCCTCTCTATCTCGTCTACCCACTAAAACTATTCTAAACTATACTGATTCCAAATACTGACATATTGCCCAAGCTGGCCATAGTTTATAAATACTAGAAAATTGATATAAATGAAAAGAAATAAATGAAAATTGATAAAAGAAAATTGGCCCAAAAACTGAAGCCATCTTGTTACTCATTTCAGGTACCTACGTAAGATTTATAATACTATCGCAAGTATATATAGTAGGAAATAGTATGTATTTAAGTATGACGCGAATCAGCAAGATAATCCATTTAGGCAGTAGGGAGTGTGTCGTAGCATTTCTATTCCTTGTATTAAAACAATCGAAGCATTTGTGATTAAGCCACTGGGCAAGTCCAACACTCAGGAACTGAGCGACGTACAGGCTAGCCCGGTATATCCTAACAGTAACAGTTTACTGGCTGCCGGAAACACGCGACCGGCAGCGAGTCAAATAAAAAATCAATCAATGTTGCTCCCGGTGACAGGGCCTCTGCGATTACGCGACGACGAAGTCGCGTCTGATGGCAAAAAGCGAGCGAGCACCGAGCGAGCACAACGACCATAAATCACCTTTATTGTAGTATTAACTGGAAATTTCTCCTCGAGTGACCGCCACCGCCGGACCAGGACTGTGAGAAGTAGTGGCAGCAATTGAAGCCCGATCAGGTGATGCACGACACTTCACGCAGGGTCGCCATACCGAGCCGGCCGCGGCTCGTTCCGGTCAGACAGATCATGCAATGGTGGCGCAAAAAAGAAAACATAGAGCAACGAGCACGAAAGAGTGTGCGAAAGCAAGAGAGAAGGAGAGACGAAAGCATTAGGGATGGTCCGAATTGGGGTGGCTTTCGGTATGTCCCAGTCACAGTCAGACGCAGGCAACAGGCCCCTACAGTTTGATGTCCATTGAAATCCGCTCGGAACTGATCCACGCTGTGGATACTCCATGGTAGATTTTAAACTACCGATTACTTGACTTTTAAAACGTCAAACTTCATTCTGGAAATTGTAAACATTTAATAAAAACTTTGACATTTACGAAATGGGACGCTATGCGATCGCGGAAAGTTGGGAAATATTAAAATCTTATTTCCAAAAGAGGTGAGTCTTTAATTGAAACTGCACGGAAGGGAAAACACGTCACACGTCGTGCAAGAGAAGCCAATGCACCCGCAACAACGAGGATTGGTGCGCATTTTGAGGTCTGACAGCCAAGGTTTCTTCGAAAATGAAGAAGAAGTCGCCATAACCGTCGATGGCGTCAGCTATCGAGAAATGGGTTGTCTGGTTGATTCTTCTGCGAAATTGAAGCTGAATTTTGCGTCCCATCTTCAGAAATCGAATAATCAGCAGCGAGGGGTGTTGTGAATTAGCCTCCAAGATTTGGCTGCGATTTGGCACCATTTGGATTACTAAGTATCTTGGGGAAGCAGGTGAAAGATAAATGTTACGCCAACAAACCAGCACGACCTCAATTGACGACCTGAACACCGAAATTGACCAAACATTGTTTTTCATAAACAAATGTTATGAATCATCCTTTCAAACGAATGTTCGAGCATCGAAACGTAATTAGCCGCTTACTTATTATAACCAAATGTCCGTGCAAGTCCTTGCGTCACCGACTGAAGCTCTCAGGTGCGGCGTACTCACCGCGCTCCTTGATTGCCCTCTCCGGTTTGCAGTGTGGATGAGGAGGGATACCCAATATGCGCGCATAGTTGACTTATGTCCACATTCTTCACTCACCTCACCGTCCTCACACCGTCGTCCTCTCCTGACGCCTGAGCTGACTTCCTTTCCCAACCGACGGTACCCGACGTTAGACTAAACGAAGCTAAACCCCCTGATTCCAGGAGGTTTTTCGCCCTTCACCTTATCCCTATCGGGTGCGGGGAGCGTCCTGATGCCACGCGTCGTTACCTGGCATCCGTACCCCCTGGTCCCCCCCGCCCGCCTTAACGCGGTCTGCACCCTCCTGAAGGCGAGATCGGGGAAAAAAAACGAGCCTCTGAATCGTTCGGCAAATATAAACATTTATCATTCGGGGTCCGTACCCTGCCCCCCACCCCCAAAGGATGGGGTGGGTGGGGTTGAAAAATGAACGTCCAACAGCCGTCGCGGCCGTCCGGACCGTGGATTGCATCCTTTTGCCGACGACTTCGACGACGGACCTGAGCTCTCAGACGTGAAGACGTTCAATGTAAGGCCGAGTGGCTAGTGACGAGCCGACCGGCCGGTGCGAGATGAAAAAAGGACAGAGCGGTAGCGGTTCGTGACGTCCGGAAGCCATCCTTCCCTCGCGCACTCCCCACCCCGTGCGCCACGGTGACGTATTGCCTATGGACTTCATTTATTTTCATCTCACATTGCTACGGGCCGAAACACCGAAGGATGACGACGCAATGACGGAAACGCCGAACGCCGGGAGCCCCGCAGTTCGCAGACGGCAGACGGGGGGGGGGGTAGCCTTGCGGGGGGACCACCGGGTTTTTTCCCGACCGAGTTTCACAAGCAAGCTGCGCTGGCCCAAACCGGATGCCCAAAGACCAGAACTCTGAGGCCGAGTTTCCTGAGCCGTGTGGCTAGGTACTGCAGGGGCCAGGAGATTAAAGCGCTGAAGTGCCGAGAGTCTGCTGAGACTGAGAAGTCAGTTGTGAAAAGGTGGCGCAGGGTGGGGCGGGGGGTGCGGATTTTATGGAGACCGGTACGGCGGTAGGTTTGCTAAAAATAAACAAACAACTCGCGGTGCGGTGCAGGAAGCGACCAAAGGAAGGTGAAAAAAAAGGTGAACACGAAAGAAAAGTGATGGTCGGACGGCAACGCAGAAGGGGCGGTATGAATTATGCTCGGCAGGTGGGACGCGTACCTGAACGTGTCGCACGGGCGGAGGGGGGGGCGGCACACACCGTGTCAGATCTTCACCTCCTTCACCGTTGGTCTCCTAGTTTTTCCACTCCGTCCGTCCGCGGCAACGGCACCCCCGTTCTCTACCGCTCGTCTGCCTTCCCTGCCCTGTCACCTACTTACTAGGGTGTCTGCCACCAAGGAGAGCATCTTTGTCGGAACGCTTGAACGCCGGGCGCGATCGTTTGAATAATGGGCTATGTGGCGGGGCCGACTATGCCGGAGGTCTACGGCGGGTGACGAGGTGAGACAAGACTAAACGAGGACAGACAAGACGATGATATGATGATGATGTGCGCCTCGGTAACCTCGGTGCGATCGTACCCATCGCCTGAGGTGCACAGTGGGAACGTCGGACTGGTGGATTCCAGGTGCAGATTGGAACCACTTTTGATATCCTTATGTCATGATCATGGCGCGAGTCTATGGAACTATGTTTTGGACGATGGTTGCTTCCTACGGTATTGTTAAAAATATAAATAAATAAATAATTTGTTGCTATTTCAAAGGTAGTGCTTCATAATGCCCTTTCTTATCTTGATCTCAATTAATTATGTTATCTTGATTAATCTTGATCGTTATTGGCAAAAAATTCTATCAATCCATCGGGTGATTCATCATGACACATGTTATTTAAATATTGAATAACTCCGCTATTTATAAGTCGATTTTGACAAATCAGCCAGATTCTGAAACATTAATCTTTGCCGTCTTAGTTATGAATCAATCGGTGGGGCCAGTTGAAGGGTAAGGTGTATGCCAGCAACCAACTAAAGCCCATTGAAGAACTGCAAGCTAGCATCACATTTATAAAGCCCGAAATGATGTCGAAAACAATGAAAAATGCTCAGAAAAGGCCCACTTTTTGTGTGTTTAATGGAGGCGGTCTGTTGATTGATATGGTATTCTAAGTAAATTGTCAATAAACGGCACTCTAAACCCTAAATAAATCTTGTTCGTTTGTCAAAATCGACTCAAAAATTGCGGAGTTTTTTACCATTTAAATAATTCATATCTTCTCTTGTTTCCAATTTCATATCACTCAGGAAGTTTTGTAATACGTGACAAAGGTGATAGTCGCTTGGTGCATGCTTCGGACTATACGCTGGATGCGTCAAAACTTCCCAATTCCCAGCTCCCGGAGTTTTTGGCGAATCGGTCGTGTCTGACATAACAACTTATTTTTAGCCAAACTGGTCCAACCAACACTGGAGTCTACTTAACCGGCCCCTATCCACGTTCTCTTTCTGCCGCTTTGAAAGTATCTTTGAAGACAAATTACCCTTCCAGGATGACGCCGCCAGGTGACGATCTAGCCACGAATGCCACTTGGTGCCAAATCGCAATAGGGGGAACCGCGCCTTTCGAATGGATAAGGCTGGATCAAACCCGGCAGGATGCGGACTTGTGGATGCGAGGATGGATGCGAGGATGCGAAGAGGATGCGTCAAACGTGGCCTACCTTGAATGTGCTGTTGTTCTGGTCCATTTGCCCAGTCTGGGTCCCAGTTTGGATCTTTCGCTTGGATGATCTACAAGTTTGTGGAGCGTAAGCTATACAGTTATGTGCCATACACCCCAATGCTACCGATACCACGACGAGCCGT
>NW_026455160.1:0-4840 GCF_943734635.1 Anopheles cruzii | reverse complement strand
AAAGGCGACCACTTTCGCAGAGCACACACGCGGCAGGTTGCGCTAGCGCTCCCCCGGGGCCTTGAAACACCGCAATTTGCTTGTCTCGCTGGCACGGCGGCGCACGACTGGGACAGATACATTACGTAAAATCGAACCGATTTCATGTTACATTGCCAACGGAGCGGATGATACATCCGCGTGTGGAAACGTGCGGATTTTCCCGGGATGTGCAGTGTTTTTAACATAATGACGGTTCGGTTCAATCTCCAATATTGTTTTATCGGCAGCAATTACACTCAGCAAATGAGAAACTGAACCATTTCCCCTGCTGTAGTCCGTTCTATTTTACAATATGCTATTTGAAAATCCCATTAGTTGGATCTGTTACTATTTTATTAGCTTATAGAAATGTGGAAAAAGTTAGCACAAATTGACGTCCAAGACGACCAAATGAAATTATGCTTAATTTATACTACATAAATAATATTGTTTCGATTACACTTAATTGAGCTTGTTGAGCAAAGAGATATGTTTGCTTACTTGAGAAAATACTTGAAATTAAAAACCCAACCTAGGAACCTCCAGGGTAGTAACATTGATTCAGCCGACAAACGATACAGTAAGATCGTGTCCTTGATCATCCGTTTTCCGCATTAGAATCTGTTTGCTTTACTTTTTTTATTGTTTGCTATAGTCGTATGTGCCGAAAGGAGGCGCAAGTAAAACCTACCCGAAAACCCAACCAGACTACCAATCAAACGCTTAAATACTTGGCCAAAAACACCAACGGCAAGTCCCCGAGTTACGCCCGAAGGGTAACATAACAGAAATGACATTCCGCAAGGCATCCTGCGAAAGAAGCGTTTTTTTTTGTTCGTTCAAAGAAAGGTTAGTTGAACCAACTGTTTGCCTTGCGCCGAAGCTTCCTAGTCTTGTGAAGTGCTGCGGGTGCTGCCTACGATGTTGGTCTCCTCCGTTAGCCCACGTACCGTGGCCGGATAGGTAGCGCGGCGATAGCATATCTTCAAAAGCGAGCGCAAAAAATGTACTGACGAAACTCGGTATTCGGGCAAAATACGTTTGTCATCGGCCATTTTTCCGCCTCGGCTCAAGCAACTCTACAAGTAAAGCGAGAAATTTTACAGAACTTCCCCCGAAAACACCCATTCACGTTCCTACGCGAACGCCTCTCATCGAGCGAGGAGCTTTTCTATTCTTCTTGGTCCACAAATTTCCTGCTTCACCAGATTTGGGTTTGGCAGATGGAAGCCATTGATAGGGTGGCAGGTGGAAACATCGATCAAGGCGAACACAACTCCTCTTTGATAATCCTTCTCCGAAGTTCGAAGCTCAAGTATTCTCGAGGCCCAATTATTTTCTACAAAGTATCGGATATCCTTCGGGGGAGTAACCCAGTAGGGTTACAGTTTGACCAGCATTTGATGCCGAAATATCGTTCATGGATGCGATATTTTCCCACCCGAACAATGTTCTTACAATGTTACGATCATCCACGAACAAAAATCAATCCGCTATTTTTATTTGCTCTAATTAAAACATCCTTTTTATGGTCATTATGCTTCGCGCTCCTGTTCCGCAGAAGCTTACCTACTCTTGCATTTCACCGACGCCGTCAACCAGATATCTAAACAAGCTTTGTGTCCCAAACAACTGGATTCTTGGGGCAATAAACGTGTATTGCTAAACCAATATAAAGCGGCAAACAATTCACCATAAACCCCTATGCCAGCCCCATAAATTCTTCCAATAAATCGATCCAGCGGCGGATCCCTGTGACGTGCTTCGCCCACTCGCCACCAGGCTGCGCTGGCGGCGTGTTTAATGTCCACAAATTACTTAACAACACGCGGGCGCTCACGGTCACCAAATATGGGCCGCCCCGAGCGCGCTCCGGTAGCCCGTGCAGATGTCAGGCGTACGCGTCAATAAATATTGTTTCATAACAAGAGTAATTGCCCGTCGGAAGAGCCCTCGCTGGATCCATCGCTCGCCCGCCCGCCGGGATCGGGGCACGGAATGCAACGATCCATCCATCCATCCATCCATCCACGGCTCTGTGACGGTTTCCATCTGGTGGACCTATCCTAACCCTGCAACCTATCTATGGCCATCTCCCACACGCGTGCCGAGCAAACACCACGCGCGAGCTGCTGCTGGTCGGACGATTCCAGCGGGTCCGGTGGCGCTATTTGGCGCGTATCGTGCAACCTACATACGTTCTGCCATTATATTGCTTCAGATCGCGACAAACAAACGCGACCCAAAATGGGTCGCCCTGCCGGCGGGGGCGTCCTATGCGCACTGAGTGCAAAAAAAAACTGGACTGTCCCAGAGCCAGATCTCTCGGAGATCTCTAATCCAGCGATAGATGCCGTGTGCAGTTTTATTTATTCGATTTCATACAAGTTTTCCCACCGTCGCGCGACATTGTGACATTCGGACATTGTGAGTGGGTTTCCGGGCGGTTGGAGCGGTCCGCGAACGAGGGTGCACGCGTGCGCGCGCGTGATGAAAATCGCAATGCAGCCCGTCGGAACGTCAACCTACGCCAGCCGCCCGCTAAACGATCGGTATTTACGAAATGGAAACGACGTAGAGGCCCGTAAAAAAAGGGTTCCCTAACGAAGGTGTGCACGCTGCCTTTTATTCCTCGAATCTGCCGGAAGTGTAGAATCCATTTTGACCGGCGGTTCGATTGGAACAGGCCGGGGGGAGTTCTAAAGCCCGCCCGAAGGTCGACCAGTGGTGCGCCGTTGGCGAATCTTGTTGTTTTTTCTTCGCCCGAGGTGTCACACGGAAAGCAATTGGTTTCCATTTGCCAGCGATGCCGAGGCGATCGAGCCGTTGCGGTCTAACATCAGTTTCGTGGCGCAGAGTGTTGCTTAGCCAAAATTGAAAATATTCTTTTTACGATAGAAGCTGTTTTACTTTAGATTTGGCAACCTCAACTTATCCATTGATTCTGCAACCAATACTAGCTCTAATCGGATCCAATAGGATTTTTTTTGAGTATTAGTCCTTCATTTCAGATCACATCTTGGGTCTTAAATTAAACGTAATTGGAGCTTTGATTGGTTCTCGGTCCTAGTTCCACGAATTCCTCGTATTTATAAGATTCACCTACACTTCTCTCAATTTATTCTAAGTATTTCCTCAAAGAGAGCCGTTAGCGCCATCTACAGAACACTTTTCTACATTTCATTTCCACGTATAATCCACGCTCCGTTTACCAAGAATCCATGTAAAGAACTGATCCTTATTCAAGACCGATGCAGTCCTTAATGTTCTACAGGACACGGCGAAATTGCTTAAAATTTTCGGGGGCGATTAGTGGTTTAAGATTGAAGCCCTTTCAACCGAACGGACGTATTATTCTCACTTCACTTTCATAACACCAAATTGCGTCAAGACCTGAAGCTCCACCTGAAGTCTTCTTTTTGACGCCCGCAAGGTATCGGCGGACATGAGATTGGGTATCAATCCGTCTACCTTTTACATCAATCACCACATCCAACCGCAGCACCGATGGGTACGGCATTATTAACAGCTACCCGCAGTTAATTTAGCTCCACCGGAGCCGGACAGTTAATGAAGCGACGTGCGTGCGAGATTAAGTTCGTTCCATAATTCATAAATATAAAGCCCACCGGTCTGCCACCGGTGCCCAATATAGCGACGAAACTTTGGGGCACTCTGGCTGGGCCTGTCTTGACCGTGGGACAAACAAAGTATATCACGTCCCAAGTGACACCCGCGGCCAGGAGCGTGCGTCTCAGACTGTGGGTCGGGTCGCCGGAAGAAAAAGGCGGAAAGAATTCGCTCTCCACGAACCTTGCCCCGCGGGAATAATCATCGTGGCGTAACATCATTTATTTATTAGTTACTTGAAATTTATGGGCTTGCCCGTTTTTTAGGATGTCCCAAAACAGCAGCTTGATCCTCTCGCGTAAAACTAATCTTGCGGTGATGGGCGAAGGAAAAAATACGCCCAACAAGCAAGACTACCGGTCCCGGGTCAGCGTGGACAAAGTGTCCTTAAGCGACGGAAAATTTCATCTCCACCTAGTCATCGGTTTCGTCGGTAATGCGTCGGGCCTTCAGAGGAACTACTACATGCGCCTCTACAAGCGGCCACTACGACCAGCGTACGTGGTGGTGTCCAGAGAATAAGGGAAACCGTAATGTCTTCCGCCGCGGTCGGCCTTGTTCTTGGGATTTGATGGACAATGCAGGCCGCCAAAAAACCGAATGACAGTCCGAAGAATAAATGGGAAAACAATGAACCATTAGATCGAAACAAGAATCGCTGGGGTCCGGGTGAGTTCCTTTTTGGATAGGAGCGATAATAAACTATTCCGAGAGCTTGATCAAGAACTCGTCCCGAAAAGCCACCCGGCGGCCGGGAAAGTTGTTCCGAGCCCCTCCACCGAGCTGCCGTGTGTATCAAAATCCAATATTCCTAATTTCCGTCCCCCGTTTCCCGGGCGCGGCGCGACGGCCGACGGCGTGGATAGCGAACCGGAAACCGAAGCGGTAATCGAATTTTCATTATCGAACCGAGCAACTCCGGTGACAACACCACACCGTCACGGCTGGATGGGAATTGATTGAGCAACGTGTGTGTCGCGGGAAACGCCCGGGTTTGTGTCTGGCCGTGGGGTCTCCCCAACGTTTGCCACGCTCGTGGCACATTCAATTACGGAGTGTTGATGAGATTTTTTCTGGGGCTCAACAAGATACATTTGTTTTCCCTTTCTAAATTACCCAATCGCGATGGTTTTTCTTGTAAGTTCGGGGCCATTGGAGGATGATTTTTCCATCGAAATGTTCTACTGTT
>NW_026455159.1:0-4845 GCF_943734635.1 Anopheles cruzii | reverse complement strand
ATTATCGTCGCAACATTCTATGTGTTCGCTGAATTCTCGTCGCAACATTCCCCGGCCCGTAACTCTGTACCGGGATCAATTGGAACAGAGTTACCTTTAGATATTTCTAGTCTTGCTAACTTCGCCACCGCTCTTCTGAAACTACCTGTTTTAGTACGCACCCAGGCTTGCCTGATGCGACCATCCTTAGAGACAATTAATTCTTCAACTATCCCTCGTACCCAACATTTTCTTTTTTCTCCTTCTACTAGAAATACGAGTTCTCCCGTCTGAAGAGGTCTGGTTTCGTTAAACCATTTATTTCTTATGTTCAGAGTTGGAACATATTCCCGTATCCAACGTTCCCACAGAGCCCTTCCTAACTGTTGAGATCGTTGGAAAGCATCGCGTAGGGCTACGTCCAGGGGTGGGGCAGGGAGGATCTCATTCGGCTGATTCGGCGACACCCCGCGCAGGAAATGATTTGGTGTGAGGGCTTCGGCATCTTCCGACTGCTGCGAGTTATAGATGAGCGGGCGTGAGTTGATGATGTCCTCAGCTTCTACCAAGGCTGTCTGCAGGATCTCATCAGTCAGCTGCTTTCCGTCGTCCATAACCGCGAGCACCTCCTTCACCGAGCGAACTAGACGTTCCCATACGCCACCCATGTGTGGAGCAGCGGGAGGGTTGAACGTCCATCGGGTACGGGCGTTGGTCATCTCATCGGCACAGTCCGCACCGATCTCGCGCACCGTATTCGCTATCTCCTTGCTGGCCCCTCGTAGGTTCGTTCCGTTGTCAGAGAATATCTCCGAAGGCCAACCACGACGGCCGATGAATCGATGGATTGCCATCAAACATGACTGGGTTGTCAGGCCGTGTGCCGTCTCCAGATGAATAGCTCGTGTCACTAAGCAGGTGAATAACGCCACCCAACGTTTATCCGTACGCCGGCCGATCGTCACATGGTACGGCCCCAGATAGTCCAGGCCTACGTAGCTGAACGGTCGTAGGTAGGGTGTGAGCCTTTGCTCCAACAAGGGGGCCATGCGCGGGACTTTCGGTCGGCAGCGATGTACCCGACACCACACACAAACAGATGATACTTTTCTCACTAGTGCGTCCACACTTGGTATATAATACAACTGCCTCAGCACATTCTTTACAGTTTGTCTATACCCATGTCCACACTTTTCATGATAGTGCTGGACTATCATTTCCGTTATCTTGTGTTCAGCAGGTAGGATCACGGGAAACCGAAGATCAAAGGGGAGGAATTTTGCCCTTTCTATTCTTCCCTCCATACGCACTAGATCATGCTCATCCAATAACGGTGACAGTTTATAAAGCGGGCTGGACCGATCAATCACCATCCACTGACTGGAAGGACGATCTTTATTCCTTCTCAGTATTTTAACTTCATCCGCAAAACACTCACTTTGAGCAACTTCAATCAGCAGTCGTTCAGCCTTCTCATACTCTTCCTGTTGCAGCGGTGTGCGTACTAACGAAACATGTTTGTCTTTAATAACTTTACACTGTCTGCTTGTCGCTTTGACTGTTTCGATTGGCAGACCTTGCACCTTCCGCTTACAGTTGGAAATAAATCGGAACACACACGCCATTGTTCGTACTAACACTGTCCATTTAGAGATCCTATGTACGTCCACAACTGTCTCCAACACTTTCACTTCATGCAGCAGCAGATGGGCCCGCAGCTCTTCGGTTGTGTTAGCTGGCGGTAAGTCTTTTACAGGCCACTCTTCGGTTATTCGTATGGCTTGTTCTACTGTGTCTGAGCTGTCTAGATAATCATCGACGTAATGTTTGTTGATGACAGCATTGGATGCTTCTGGGAACCTTTTCGCATACTCTAGTGCAGTTAGATTTTTCACGAACTGAGCCGAGTAGGGTGAGCAGGTCGCTCCGAAGGTAACTACATCCATGACGTACTTCTGTGGTTGACCTCGCTCATCAGATCCGAATAGAAACCTTTGCGCTTGTTTATCCGGGTTCCGAATTCTTAATTGGTGGAACATTTCTTGGATGTCCGCTCCGAATGCTACTGGACCCTCCCGAAAACCACTCACTATCTTTGGCAGTGGTATAAGCATATCGGGTCCTTTTAGCAGTTCACTATTTAACGAAACACCATTCACAGTGGCTGCTGCGTCCCAAACTAAACGTACTTTTCCGGGTTTCTTTGGATTTACAACCACGTTCAATGGTAGATACCAAACATCCGAACTAGGGGTTTCTTGTAACTCCTTTCCCGTAATCTTGTGCGCATATCCTTTAACTTGATAGTCACTGATTTGTTGTTCAACTTTCAGCTTCAGCGTTGGGTTTCTTTCCAACTTGCGCTCGAGCGATCCCATTCGTTTCACCGCCATAGGATAGCTATCAGGGAAGCTTCGCGTATCGTTTCGCCACGTTAGTCCTGTCTCGAATCGCTCGCCTACCCTTACCGTCGTGGTCTCGAGGATCTCTCTAGCACGTTTCTCCTCTGCAGGCTCGGGCATTACGATTGTCGCAGGTACGTCTTCCACGATATACTGTTGTCTGATCGCATCATGCAGTTCTTGGTTACTAACTGCTGACGTAGTGTGCAGGTGAAGATAGCTGTGAACCGTCTGCTTTCGCTTTTCCGGGCCGTAGATTGTCCATCCAAGGCGCGATCGTACGCCGATTGGTTCACCCACTGCACCCACTCTCGATTCCACCGGCGCAAACAAGTCCAAATTGTCCAACCCGATCAGCAGTGTTGGTCTTCCTGTCGCGTTTGACACAGGTACATCTGCCAAGTGTTGATAGCGCTGTTTCACTTCCGCGTATCGCACGTCCTGTCTCGGTAACTGAAGCTCCGACACTGTGCGTACGTTGCTCAGTGGGAATCTATCACGAGAGCCTTGAGCTGAAATGAACAGTTCTACTTTCCGGGACTTGTCCTCGATGCGATTGATGTCGGCCGTCCATGATACTATCAGCGGCTCTACTTTGCCGTCTGCTTTCAGGTGGGTAGCGACCGCATCATCTACCAGCGTGGCTGACGATCCTTCGTCTAAGAACGCCAATACTTCCATCTGCTGGTTACTCGCATATAAGGTTACTGGCATTGTGCGAAAGATCACGGAGCACTCTTCGCTGGTGCCCATTTTTGCATCCTGTATTTGCACAGTCTCCACTACGCGATGTAGCAACGGATGGTGTAGCCCATCGCACTTGTCTATTGTACATCGGTATTTTGAAAGACATGGTCCAGCTTCGTGCTTGCACAAACACACTTCACACAGGTTAGCCTTTTTCACTATCTTCAGACGCTCTGCCAGATCCTTACGCTTGAACGCGAAGCATAATTTGAGCAAGTGCCCCGGCTTTTCACACGCCCAACACACCTTTGTGTTCACAATTTTCGGGCCTTTGCTCGCCGTTTCGCGTTCAGCGACATGCACGTTTACACCGAACTTCCGTCTAGCACCTTTATCATGTTCAATGTTATTCATTTTCACACACGGGAAATCAGCAACTTCTGATACCTCTTCCATGATCTTGTCCATGAAGCAGGCAAATGCTCGTAGCGATTGATCCACTCGATCTTTCTTGAACCGTACCCAATCCAACTTGTAGGTCGGTGGAAGTTTGTCCACCAACTCTTGGACGAGCATAGGATTGTTCAAGTGTTCATTCAATTGTGCGGCTTGAATGTGGTCACACAGTTGTTTCACTACGATCCCGAACTGCAGAAAGGTTTCGAGCCTCTCTGCCTTTGGTGCCGGCGCGTTCCTAACCTTCACCATCAGTGTTCTCAGCAGCTTCTCCGGCCTTCCGAAGAGGTTTCTCAGGTCCCGGATAACGCCTGGTACCGAGTCTGGCAGTAGAAGGTGACCTCTTACTGCCTCCAATGCATCTCCCGCCAGACTGTCTTGGAGCCGCTTCAGGTTCTCCAAGTTTGAGAACCCACACACTTCCGTGGTGGTCTCAAAGCTGCTAAAAAACTGTGGCCAAACTTCTGGCTCACCACGAAATTTAGGCAGGTTGGCTGAGATCGCTTTTCTGGCCGCTAGCTGGTCTTTGGTGATTCGGCCGATACTATACCCCGGCCCGTCAGCCGCTGATGTAGCAGCCCGGAACTCCTTTCTGGAACTTGCGTCTCGATGATCTATTGGTGCCAACCGTTCCCTGTGCAGCATTTCATATTCAGCTATTTCTTGTTTTAGCTGTATCTCCTGCTCCATTAGCTCTTCTTCAGCGCTCTTCCGCTGCTCGAACAAGGCTCGCTGCGCGATGAGCTCTTCTTGAGCCTTTTTCCGTTGTTCGAACAACGTTCGCTCTTTTAGAAGGCTCCTCCGGCGCTCTTCTAGCGCTTCGTCCATTGGATCAGAGCCGCGGGCGCTGTGCATGGATCCGGAGCTGGTGTAGCTTGAGCGGGACAGTAGTGTCTTGACACATTTATCGCAGTGCCAAGCTTTTTCTTTTATAGTGTCATCCACTCCTGCGCATGAGTAGTGAGCCCACTGGTCACACTCATCGCATTGGACGTAATCTCCGTCTGTTGCACTGTTGCAAATGACGCACTTCTCACTATCCATGATTGCAGAAACTTCACAAAACAGAAACAAACTCACTTTAACTTCGTACAGTTCCGTTCACGGCTCACTGCACCCCTACTCTGTACCACGATATCCGTGCAATAACTTGGTCGCCGAGCACAGAATAACCATACACGGTTATTCTATCTCCGTGCGCCACTAAAAATGCCACGAATACGTGCAGAACTGGGTAGCTCCGAACTACAGAACACAACCAATAAAGTTTGATTTTGTTGAGTCGCGATCAACAAATAATACACGTAAAAACAGTTTTGCC
>NW_026455158.1:0-4846 GCF_943734635.1 Anopheles cruzii | reverse complement strand
GTAACGAACAATGTTTCGGCACCGAGCCGTATGAGGGTAACCGTATCTTCAATTTCCATGATAAACCTCGTTACGATGTTGAACAGCAGGTACAGAACGCACTGTAACCAGAACAGCCACTTGAACCGCTCATCGCGACCAAGACCGAACAAGTGAAGCAGTCTGCAGCTAATGGGGAGCGTATCGCGAGGATCGTCGATTTGGAGAAACTTCATTACTTCAAGCTGTTAGTCGCGAGGGAATGAGCAAACTTTAGCTCGTCGTTTCGTTTTTATTTGATAAACCATGTGCGGGGATTGCTTGTGATACGCTCGAAGGACAACCTGTGATTTACGATACAAAATCAATACGCTTTTTGTCTTTCCTTTGATTTGTTTTGATCGTTCGAGTACCTGGTTTCAGATCAGCTCCCATGGCGGCTCGGCCCCCCATTAATTAAAGAGCGTGTCCTTTTAATGCCGTAAGTGCTACTCCAACATACATACATGGTGTGTTAAAAAAGTATTGCGACTTTTGTGTTTTTTTAAACAATATTGGTTTATTCATGAATATCTATTTTCTCCCCTTTAAAGTATTCTCCATCAGATATTGTACACTTGTGCCTGCGATTTTTTCCAATCTTCAAAGCTCTTCAAAAATCATGTTTTGTGATCTTGTGCACTGCCTCCTGCGATGCCGTCTATGTCTGCTCAATCGTAGCGTAGCGTCGTCCTTTAAAGGACACCTTCAGTTTCCGGAACACGAAAATGTCGTAGGAGGCCAGATCTGGGGAATTCGGTGGCATCATTAGTGTATTGTTTTGGCCAAAAAATCGCTCACAAACAACAATGTGTGAGTAGGGGCGCATAAATCAATTTTTGTTTTCCCACAAATCCGGGCGTTTGTGGCGTATTGCTTTATGCTAATTGCGCATAACTTGCAGGTTATATTCCTTACTGTTCACATTCAAACGAACTTGGCTCTTCGTCGTTCACATCTTCTCGGCCCTCTGAGAACATTTCCAACCGCGGATAAACACAGGAATGTGTTCCCACACTTGATTTTGTTTTTCACACAAAATTCGATACAGATTTTTTGCCATCAATTTTTGGGAATAGAGAAAAATCGCCGATGAGCGTCCAAACAAAACAGTTGTCAAAAATTGACTGATCACGGACCGAACTTGTCAACATACGTGAGTGGCATGAGTAGCAACATAACGCCACAAAAAAAACGAAAATAGGATATACGTAACCCGCAAAAATTCAATAGTCGCGATACTTTTTGAACACGCCACGTATACCTTGTGTAAAGTACCATGTGTTTTCCCATGTTCTTCGTCTCTAATACTGTGCCCAGCAAGGGCTCTCCTGTGACAACGTGTATTGCGCGACCAATCATCTATTGGTTGCTATTACGCGCCTCTTAAAATTACTTCTCAATTTAATATAAGGCTAGAGAAAAAGTAATCCATTGTTTTCTCGGTAGATGGCTTTAGTGATTGATATCGCTTGAAGTATCGATCGTACAGTATCAAGTTTATGCTCGTTTTAAAGCTGATACTTCACACATAAAAACAGTTTTCATTGTTTTTTGTTTGTTTCATTCGTTTGTGAGTTACAGGGTGTTAGCTGGGAAAGTCAACTAAGAGAAAATTCGGCACATTCTACAGTTTTTCTTTGAAAAAGGCGAAAATGCAAGCCAGGCTGCTGAAATTACGCATGGTGTTTATGGTACCGCTACTCTAACAGCTATTAATGTACAATTTTGATTTTGTTGACCCGTTTCAGTTTTTTAGGCAGATCCGTCGTCGAAAATGTCGATAAGATCACAGAAATAATCAAAGTTAATCAGCATTTTAATAATCAGAGTATCGGCCAGTAGTTAAAGATCAACTATCAAACAGTTTTAAGCCATTTGCGCAAAGCTCGATGTTTGGGTGCCACACAAATTAACACAAAAAACCTGATGGATCGAATTTCCATCTGCAAAGTTTTGGCCAAATGGAATGGAATAGACCCATTTTTCAAACGGATAGGTAGATGAGAAGTGGGATACATACGACAATACTGTGTGAAAATGATCTCGGTCTAAGCGTGACGAAGCAGCTTAAACGGTGGCCAAACCAGAACTAACGGTCAGGAAGGTTCTACTGGGTATATGATGGGACTTGAAAGGAATCGTTTATTATGAGTTGCTTCCGTGTGTCCAAACACTAAATTCAGATCTCTACTGTCGACAATTACACCGTTCGAAGGTACCGATTGACCAGAAACGGCCAGAATCGGCCAATAGAAGAGGTGTTGTGTTCCATCAAGACAACGAAATGTCACGCACGTCTACCGCACGGTATAGTGCCTTGCCAGAAAGTCCGGGAGCTTGGTTGAGTATTTTCAATGCATGCAGCGTACAGTGTGGACCTTGCACCAAGCAATTATCACCCTTTTCGCGCATTGCAGAACTTCCTGAAAGTAGATTGCTCGAGTTTTTCACCATTAACGAAACTTCTTCTTCAAGAGAAACATTATGAACCTACCTTTGAAAACAAAACAAATTTTCCAACAAAACGGTGCATATCCATCGACCATCGGAACATCTTAAATACAGTTTGAATTGCACCCAAAATTAATGGTTTACTTTTTCCCCGGCCTTAGATTGGTGCCCAATAATGCTTTTTTATGTTATGCTTCACAAGCTGTGCTGTAACTGTGCTCGTCTGAAATACTGTCTTGTTCTAAAGTACATCCTTAAGTACCAAGTACAATGAATAGGACTTTTGCATCATCGCACTGAACAGAGCTATGTTGACGTGAATGAGCTTGCCGGCTTTTATCTCGGTAGGCACCTGAGAGCACCTGATCATGAGCAGTATCTGTTTCTGGATCTTGACTGATTGCTCGTACCAGGGCAGTTGCTGCAGGGCCATCAGAACCTCCATGCTCTGAAGAACGGAAAACGATATGTAAATGGTTCGCGTGCTTCGCTTGGAATGCAAGTTAAAGTACCTTCGAAGTTAGCTCAGTACACAGCCAGCAATAGCAGAACGTTTCGGATGTTTCGACCAGCAGGAAAATGCAGACGCCAACTATCTCCGTGCTGAAACCCTGTGCAACGAAATTGTTCGGTTATGCATCACGCCCAGTTGCGACCTGAGTTCTACGAACCCTCAGAATGAGGAAGAGCAGAATGAAGCACCAGATGGCATTGAAGAAGGCCAGCTGAATGAACAGCGTAAGACTGAGGGCCTGCTGTAGCTTTTTCGAGCACTGTAGCACGGCCCGATGCGATCCGATGATCTGGTTCAGCTCCGGCTGGGAGATTTGTCGCGGAAGCTCCCGTATTTGCATGGCGAGGACTTCGAACATCACCGCCGTGAAGCGGATGGCGGTGAAATCCACTACTCCTTTGGTGCAGAGCGATAGCACCGCGGTTGTCGTTAGCAAGCTCAAGAAGAACAAGTAGGTCGAATAGTGCAGCAAATTGAAGCGAATATCTAGATTGTAGAAGCTGATTCAGCGAAGTATCCGGATTAGTAGAGGATCTTCGAAAAAGTTCGTACGAGTCTTACTTCATTTCCGATAGGATAACGTACTCCTCCGGCTCCTCAGAGACGTTGAACCGGTTGCGGAAATAGACCACAGACGAAGCTACCGGTGGCACTGTCAGATAAACGACTCCCAGTATGATAAAGTACCGACAGTATGCAATGGCGAATGTGTTCATCGCTACGTTCTTTCGCAAGAAGTGGGCGTCTATGTCATCGGAATACGGCTTCGTGGTAAGCTCCCTCAGCATGTCGATCAGCTGGTAAACATTCGTGCGCCGTGCGTGGGATGCCAATATTTGACACAGCATCGCCAGCACAAACAGGATCTCGGAACCGATGCGCACCAGGGTGATCGTGCTGTCGATCTCCACCATGAACCGTGTGATAATGTTGAAAGTCACGAAAATCGCACACTGTAACCAAAACAGCCACTTGAACTTAGCATCCCGCCCAAGACCGAAGAGCTTCAGCAGTCTACAGCTGATCGGTAATACTTCGCGAGGGTCGTTAATCTGGAGCAACTTCATCGTGCAGACCTTGGGAGGAATTGGAATGTTGCGCTAGCCGTGCGGTACATTTATAATGTTTCTCTGTTTTCTACAACATACCGCAGGCAATAGATGATTATAGACTTTGTGTGTGTAACAAACGGCTTCATTTTATATTGATACATTCAAAGTTGGAAAACATTGCCATATGAATGGTTGCAGAATATATACAGGGTCCGTCTGCTAATAGCCGCAGAGTGATACTTGTTTGGAATCAGTGACTGTGCATCAACTGGCAATTACATCTAAATGGACCTGTGAGTTCTGCCAGCTGTGCTGCGAATTATTGGGCAATTTTGCGTGTAGTTCCAATGCCCGAGTGCAACCAGACCTGTAATAATTGATGGTATTAACTGATGCAGGTCCTTTTGAAGCAGGTCCCTCGGTTGAAGGCTATGAAAAGTACGTTATATTGATTGATAAATTAAATACTATGATAAGTTTCCGCTATGGATACAATCGCTCATCAAAGCAAGACAAATTTCAAGATGAAGCAAATCGACAATTCTGTTGGACGTCTTTTACTAGTGACCAATTTCGACTGCGAATGAGTCGCTTCGAGCCGTCTAGACCCACTGTATCGTGATTCTTTCAATTTGCTGAGAAGCTCCAACGAAGCATCATAACTTACACCGTTAACTGCGGAACGCGGCCTGTGGCCATCAATTTCGCTTCATCCCGTGGGGCACACCGTTGCCTTGGTCATTGCTTGGCCACGATGAGGTCATTGCTTCGCATGCAACACACACACACATACGTACACATATTTTTA
>NW_026455157.1:0-4848 GCF_943734635.1 Anopheles cruzii | reverse complement strand
GGACGCTTGAGCATAGGAGACGGTCGGCTCAGGCAATGTTTGTTTTTTTAAACTGTTGTCGGCTGTTATTGACGCACCGCAACTACTTGCCAAGCAAGCCCTTTCTGCTCCTGCTCGTCACCTAAGACGTAGGACTGACATGGAGATCAGAACTGTTCCACGAGTTACTGTGACTAATGAAGGGCTGTGATTATGAAGGACTAATTTCGCAAGAGAATCTCAGTCCGGTTGAGTTACGTTCAGTTACGACCTTTTGTCGACCAACGACCTTTAGTGAAGTACGCCCTGCTAGTTGCCCTTGCAGAAGGCCGTGTAGCGAAATCAACGTGCATTTGTCGCAGCGACGAGTCCAATCCGAGATATTGGCACACGGACTTCGCTGTCACAGAACCGCAAGATGGCACATTCCGACAGCGAGCCGGAACTCCACCGATGTGGAGGCCGACCGCTCGGTTGTCTTGAGCGAGGCCCAGTTGCGCACCACGCGGAATTATGTACAAACTATGACGCGCATCGTGACGGAAAACAACGGCCAAACGGACAGGATCGTGCATCATTTGTCGGTGATGCCGTTAATACCCGGGCTACCCATGCGAACTGAAATCGCGTTTCCCGAACCCCCGGAGCTGCGAAATTTCCGCCCCACACCAACACGGAACGGCATGTATTGGCATCGTGGCCTTGAAAACGGCATTATGGACAACAAAACCGGCAACAGTCTGGATTTGATGTACGACATTCACATCGATGAGGTCCCGTTGCCACGTGGGACACCGACGTCACGCACAGAGTTGAAGAAATTTTGGAGTATCCTGGGGCGTATTTTCTACAGCGACGGGCCTCCAGGTAGGGATCTATTTCGGGGCCAGGCCGAAATCCGAGGAGTTGCTGGAGGCAGTTTCGGCCGAGGCGGCCCGCCTGAGCATTACCAACATACAGCTCGGCAACGGACAGGAGCTGCGCGTGCAACCCCGCACCGTCATAACCGATGCTCGCGCGAGAGCTTTAGTAAAAGCTGCCGGCGAGCAGTAAGGTTATTACGGTTGCACGATGTGCACCGTGGAGGGAAACACCAATTGTGCCCAACACGTCGTGTTTTTGCGGATGGGAAGGCTGCGAGCCACGCAACGTAGCCGATTACGTCAGCGAGAACCCCCCACCCCCCCACGAGTACAGGCGTGCCGGAGAGCAGCCAACGCTGTTGGCGGCGTTCCTGAACGATGTGGTGCACGACGTCATCATCGGCGAAGTTCGCCACCTGCAGCACTACGGTGTAGCACGCTATTTCTTGAAGGGGGGCGTGTTAAGTAATTGTCACACATATCGCGCCACTTTCCTGCCTCAAAACGGATCACTCCCGCAAACGGAGCAGCCTTCATCGGTCACCGACGAGTCGTCCTCCTCGCAACCGCCGCCCGCATCCGCCGGAGGCCGGGTGAGAGGAGGGAGTGCACGGGGAGGGGCAGGAGCGGCTAGCGAACGGGGCAGGAAGGCGAGTCTAGTGGACGGTGGAGAAAGTCTCGCTGGCGGTGAGGCGGGTGAGCGAAGCAGTGGAGGCGGAAGTTCGGCGGGCAGTCACCGTCACCACCATTCCGCCGCCGGACACCACCAACGCCAGCATCTGCCGCATCACCATCACCCGCACCACCCACAGCAGCAGCAGACGTTTGTGGGAGTGAACTCGGCAACGGTGGCCGAACCTTCGATAGTGACATGGTGAACTGGACACCACCCATGTGGGGCTACGTCATGGACGTCGTCGGATAGGGTAATCCCCTGGGGTAGGGTTCCACCTAGGGTCTACCCTAGGTGGAAGAAGGGTGGTAACTAGCAGATGCTGCCGCACGGTGTTATATCCTGCGTGAGTTTGGCATGCGATTTTTCAGAAGCGCACAAAATGCTTCTTAAAGCTTACGGTGTACACGCCTTTAGCAGATCACAGTGTTTTGAATGGTATGAAAACTTTAAAAATTGCGATATGGACATTTCCAACAAGGTTCGACAAGAACCTCCAAAAAAGTTCGAGAACGTCCAACTTCAAGAACTGTTGGACGAAAACGACACGCAATCCAAAACGCAAAAAATAAAATTATAAAAAAAATTTCGATACCTTCCGAACCTTCGATACATGGTGCCGAACCTTCGATAGTGACATGGTGAACTGGACACCACCCATGTGGGCTACCTCATGGACGTCGTCGGATTTGTAATTTTCGAAAGGGTTGTCCAGCCGGAGATCTACACTATGTACTGCCATCTGCATTGGGCGGTGGCCATCCTTAACAATAGCCGGTTCATTGTTCATCAAGAAGCTGCACATAACGAAACACAACGAGGTTTTTGGAGCAGTTGCGTGTAAATACCATCACATCGCCGAACGTGTGAAGGATGAGCACAACGAACCCAATCTCCAGGCGAGGAGCTACAGGAGACTCGACGGTGCCTCTAGGAAAGTATGCCTCTAGGAAAAAAGCGAAAACATCAGAAGGACCCTACAAGCTGCAGACGCTCTGTCTACCACTGACGCAAATATTCATCACAATCACAATCACTTTTGCGTCCATCCGGTGTTTTCGGAGTCGGTTTCGGTCTCGGTTTTTAAAGATAAAAAGTGTGTAGAAAGTGCCTTTTTTTACATTTTGAACCAGCAAAAGGTGACATCGGGGCTTAGGGTAGATTTTAACTTCGACGCAACATTCTGGTTTGTAGCGTAAGTCACCCATGTATTTTAACGGAAAAAAAATAGTCATTTAAAAAAATTTCACACAAAAATCGCGAATAGAAAAAAAGAATCGAAAGATAGATCACGAATAGAAGATTAGTAGTACATGCTATATTTTAATTACAGACACAGCATCCTGTATCGCGTTTTGCGGGTGCCCAAAATGCCTTGCTGAAGGCGAACACAAAGGCGGCATCACGTCCTTCGGCGACAATCGGTCCTGTTTGTCACCTCGAAGTACGACAAGCTGAAAGAAGCACACGACGCACTCGAGGAACTGGCCATTCTATCGCTATCGGAAGGCGATCCACGGGTGCTTCAGGCGCGCAAGGAAACGATTCTAGAGGAGCACAATACCTACGATGACTACCTGGAGCTGTACATTCAGTTCGGTTACGTGGTCCTATTTTCCTCCGTTGCTCCGCTAACCGCTATCTGGGCCTTTTTCTACAACGTGTTGAAGATACGGCTCGATGCGTACAAGCTGTGCAGCTTCTATAAGCGGCCCTTCGCACGCCGAACGAAGAAAATCGGCGCCTGGCAGCTGGCGTTCGATACGTTGGCCATCGTCTCCATTTTGACCAACTGGGGCATTCTTTATCTTTTGCCACATATGAGGTAACAAATCACCCGTATACCCGCCCGGAAAAAGTGTGAATGAATATCGGGTCTGTGCAGTGAATCGATGTGCCAGCGCCAGTGAAAGTGCCAGTGTACCGCTAACGGCTACCGTGCCGGTGGTACCCATCGAGCGACCTTTTTCAGCCAGTTCGCTACGGACGCTCCGTCGGAAATACCTGTGTACCCGCCGAGCGACCGTTCGAGCCAGCCCACTGCGGATGTTTCGTCTAAGCACCCGTATACCCGCCAAGTGACCGGTGAGCCAGCGAACGAAGCAACTTATTGGAAACACCCCAGCTAAGTACTTTTCCTCCTTCTTCCTGTCCCTTACATATGCTATTACTGAAATCTCATCTCAGAATTATCAAACCACCCAAAACAGGAAAGAAAACTCCTCAACTTCCTAAAAAGATCTGGCCTTTTCCCTAAAATATAACCTATACATTTCTCCCTCATTCGCTTCAAAAAAACATCAAATAGTAAGGCATTCTAAAGAAATTTCCTGTTTACTTTGAGTTACTTGTTATTTTTGAGCTGAAATAAAAGGAACACCTTTAAGCTTTTTAGACGGCCAACATCTAATACGAAGTATAGGTTCAAGGTCATAGGTTCAAGCGGCTAAGCGCCATACGCCATACGATGCAATATAGAGAAGTCATGTCGATAGAGAGTCGACTTCGCTTCAACTTGCAGTTACTTGCAAAAAAAAGAAGTTTTTAATACCGCATCAGTTCAAGACAGTGCAATGACTGGTGCTTACAATGTCTCACATTTCTTTGGTAGCATAGCAGAGTCCGCACAATTGAACCACGATCCGCCATCACGAGCATGCCGAACAATGCTTTTCACCTCTGACGGAAATGGGAACCAATGTCGACCACGATCGGGAACACACCAACACCAACTACCGAACCTATTCCCCGTGGAATGCGATGATCCGGGCATCCAAAGATGGCTTTCTTCATACTGAAATATTAAGTTACGGTATAAATCAAAAGTATGTAGGATTTTAAATAATGATTTCGAGGATCAATTATAATAATTCAATTCAACATGTTATTTGTCATGCTTAAAGTTGTGCTTTAATAGCTGAGTCAGTAAAAAAAAATTGAACTTTTGAATAACGCAGCTCAAGACAATACAATGATGGATGCTAACATTGTATCACATTTCTTTGGTAGCATAGCAGTATTAAAAAATATTGCGTAGTATTAGAATAATCCTAAAAGTGTTCCACAGTTTGGGAACTGACAGCAAAGCGGTTCAGTGGAACTGCTTGCGATTGCTTCAACTTGCAGGAATTCAACATTTCTCCATAGATCACATCAATAAGCCGATGTGGCGTGAGGGGTCGTATCACTTAATCAATGGCAAGCCTAACATGCCAAGCGCGTTGACCTGCAGGACGCACGACGCGCGCATGATCCTCTGCGTTAGTACCTCTTGTCGTAGCATGTGTGCGTGCCACTCGCAGCCAGCTGATCTTGCGGACGGTGCCCAGTGTA
>NW_026455156.1:0-4851 GCF_943734635.1 Anopheles cruzii | reverse complement strand
ATTATCGTCGCAACATTCTATGTGTTCGCCGAATTCTCGTCGCAACATTCCCCGGCCCGTAACCCTGTACCGGGATCAATTGGGACAGAGTTACCCTTAGTTATTTCTAGTCTTGCTAACTTCGCCACCGCTCTTCTGAAACTACCTGATTTAGTACGCACCCAGGCTTGCCTGATGCGACCATCCTTAGAGACAATTAATTCTTCAACTATCCCTCGTACCCAACATTTTCTTTTTTCTCCTTCTACTAGAAATACGAGTTCTCCCGTCTGTAGAGGTCTGGTTTCGCTAAACCATTTACTTCTTATGTTCAGAGTTGGAACATATTCCCGTATCCAACGTTCCCACAGAGCCCTTCCTAACTGTTGAGATCGTTGGAAAGCATCGCGTAGGGCTACGTCCAGGGGTGGGGCAGGGAGGATCTCATTCGGCTGATTCGGCGACACCCCGCGCAGGAAATGATTTGGTGTGAGGGCTTCGGCATCTTCCGACTGCTGCGAGTTATAGATGAGCGGGCGTGAGTTGATGATGTCCTCAGCTTCTACCAAGGCTGTCTGCAGGATCTCATCAGTCAGCTGCTTTCCGTCGTCCATAACCGTGAGCACCTCCTTCACCGAGCGAACTAGACGTTCCCATACGCCACCCATGTGTGGAGCAGCGGGAGGGTTGAACGTCCATCGGGTACGGGCGTTGGTCATCTCATCGGCACAGTCCGCACCGATCTCGCGCATCGTATTCGCTATCTCCTTGCTGGCCCCTCGTAGGTTCGTTCCGTTGTCAGAGAATATCTCCGAAGGCCAACCACGACGGCCGATGAATCGATGGATTGCCATCAAACATGACTGGGTTGTCAGGCCGTGTGCCGTCTCCAGATGAATAGCTCGTGTCACTAAGCAGGTGAATAACGCCACCCAACGTTTCTCCGTACGCCGGCCGATCGTCACATGGTACGGCCCAAGATAGTCCAGGCCTACGTAGCTGAACGGTCGTAGGTAGGGTGTGAGCCTTTGCTCCAACAAGGGGGCCATGCGCGGGACTTTCGGTCGGCAGCGATGTACCCGACACCACACACAAGCAGATGATACTTTTCTCACTAGTGCGTCCACACTTGGTATATAATACAACTGCCTCAGCACATTCTTTACAGTTTGTCTATACCCATGTCCACACTTTTCATGATAGTGCTGGACTATCATTTCCGTTATCTTGTGTTCAGCAGGTAGTATTACGGGAAACCGAAGATCAAAGGGGAGGAATTTTGCCCTTTCTATTCTTCCCTCCATACGCACTAGATCATGCTCATCCAATAACGGTGACAGTTTATAAAGCGGGCTGGACCGATCAATCACCATCCACTGACTGGAAGGACGATCTTTATTCCTTCTCAGTATTTTAACTTCATCCGCAAAACACTCACTTTGAGCAACTTCAATCAGCAGTCGTTCAGCCTTCTCGTACTCTTCCTGTTGCAGCGGTGTGCATACTAACGAAACATGTTTGTCTTTAATAACTTTACACTGTCTGCTTGTCGCTTTAACTGTTTCGATTGGCAGACCTTGCACCTTCCGCTTACAGTTGGAAATAAATTGGAACACACACGCCATTGTTCGTACTAACACTGTCCACTTAGAGATCCTATGTACGTCCACAACTGTCTCCAACACTTTCACTTCATGCAGCAGCAGATGAGCCCGCAGCTCTTCGGTTGTGTTAGCTGGCGGTAAGTCTTTTACAGGCCACTTTTTGGTTATTCGTATGGCTTGTTCTACTGTGTCTGAGCTGTCTAGATAATCATCGACGTAATGTTTGTTGATGACAGCATCGGATGCTTCTGGGAACCTTTTCGCATACTCTAGTGCAGTTAGATTTTTCACGAACTGAGCCGAGTAGGGGGAGCAGGTCGCTCCGAAAGTAGCTACATCCATGACGTACTTCTGTGGTTGACCTCGCTCATCAGATCCGAATAGAAACCTTTGCGCTTGTTTATCCGGGTTCCGAATTCTTAATTGGTGGAACATTTCTTGGATGTCCGCTCCGAATGCTACTGGACCCTCCCGAAAACCACTCACTATCTTTGGCAGTGGTATAAGCATATCGGGTCCTTTTAGCAGTTCACTATTTAACGAAACACCATTCACAGTGGCTGCTGCGTCCCAAACTAAACGTACTTTTCCGGGTTTCTTTGGATTTACAACCACGTTCAATGGTAGATACCAAACATCCGAGCTAGGGGTTTCTTGTAACTCCTTTCCCGTAATCTTGTGCGCATATCCTTTAACTTGATAGTCACTGATTTGTTGTTCAACTTTCAGCTTCAGCGTTGGGTTTCTTTCCAACTTGCGCTCGAGTGATCCCATTCGTTTCACCGCCATAGGATAGCTATCAGGGAAGCTTCGCGTATCGTTTCGCCACGTTAGTCCCGTCTCGAATCGCTCGCCTACCCTTACCGTCGTGGTCTCGAGGATCTCTCTAGCACGTTTCTCCTCTGCAGGCTCGGGCATTACGATTGTCGCAGGTACGTCTTCCACGATATACTGTTGTCTGATCGCATCATGCAGTTCTTGGTTACTAACTGCTGACGTAGTGTGCAGGTGAAGATAGCTGTGAACCGTCTGCTTTCGCTTTTCCGGGCCGTAGATTGTCCATCCAAGGCGCGATCGTACGCCGATTGGTTCACCCACTGCACCCACTCTCGATTCCACCGGCGCAAACAAGTCCAAATTGTCCAACCCGATCAGTAGTGTTGGTCTTCCTGTCGCGTTTGACACAGGTACATCTGCCAAGTGTTGATAGCGCTGTTTCACTTCCGCGTATCGCACGTCCTGTCTCGGTAACTGAAGCTCCGACACTGTGCGTACGTTGCTCAGTGGGAATCTATCACGAGAGCCTTGAGCTGAAATGAACAGTTCTACTTTCCGGGACTTGTCCTCGATGCGATTGATGTCGGCCGTCCATGATACTATCAGCGGCTCTACTTTGCCGTCTGCTTTCAGGTGGGTAGCGACCGCATCATCTACCAGCGTGGCTGACGATCCTTCGTCTAAGAACGCCAATACCTCCATCTGCTGGTTACTCGCATATAAAGTTACTGGCATTGTGCGAAAGATCACGGAACACTCTTCGCTGGTGCCCATTTTAGCATCCTGTATTTGTACAGTCTCCACTACGCGATGTAGCAACGGATGGTGTAGCCCATCGCACTTGTCTATTGTACATCGGATTTTTGAAAGACATGGTCCAGCTTCGTGCTTGCACAAACACACTTCACACAGGTTAGCCTTTTTCACTATCTTCAGACGCTCTGCCAGATCCTTCCGCTTGAACGCGAAGCATAATTTGAGCAAGTGCCCCGGCTTTTCACACGCCCAACACACCTTTGTGTTCACAATTTTCGGGCCTTTGCTCGCCGTTTCGCGTTCAGCGACATGCACGTTTACACCGAACTTCCGTCTAGCACCTTTATCATGTTCAATGTTATTCATCTTCACACACGGGAAATCAGCAACTTCTGATACCTCTTCCATGATCTTGTCCATGAAGCAGGCAAATGCTCGTAGCGATTGATCCACTCGATCTTTCTTGAACCGTACCCAATCCAACTTGTAGGTCGGTGGAAGTTTGTCCACCAACTCTTGGACGAGCATAGGATTGTTCAAGTGTTCACTCAATTGTGCGGCTTGAATGTGGTCACACAGTTGTTTCACTACGATCCCGAACTGCAGAAAGGTTTCGAGCCTCTCTGCCTTTGGTGCCGGCGCGTTCCTAACCTTCACCATCAGTGTTCTCAGCAGCTTCTCCGGCCTTCCGAAGAGGTTTCTCAGGTCCCGGATAACGCCTGGTACCGAGTCTGGCAGTAGAAGGCGACCTCTTACTGCCTCCAATGCATCTCCCGCCAGACTGTCTTGGAGCCGCTTCAGGTTCTCCAAGTTTGAGAACCCACACACTTCCGTGGTGGTCTCAAAGCTGCTAAAAAACTGTGGCCAAACTTCTGGCTCACCACGAAATTTAGGCAGGTTGGCTGAGATCGCTTTTCTGGCCGCTAGCTGGTCTTTGGTGATTCGGCCGATACTATACCCCGGCCCGTCAGCCGCTGATGTAGCAGCCCGGAACTCCTTTCTGGAACTTGCGTCTCGATGATCTATTGGTGCCAACCGTTCCCTGTGCAGCATTTCATATTCAGCTATTTCTTGTTTTAGCTGTATCTCCTGCTCCATTAGCTCTTCTTCAGCGCTCTTCCGCTGCTCGAACAAGGCTCGCTGCGCGATGAGCTCTTCTTGAGCCTTTTTCCGTTGTTCGAACAACGTTCGCTCTTTTAGAAGGCTCCTCCGGCGCTCTTCTAGCGCTTCGTCCATTGGATCAGAGCCGCGGGCGCTGTGCATGGATCCGGAGCTGGTGTAGCTTGAGCGGGACAGTAGTGTCTTGACACATTTATCGCAGTGCCAAGCTTTTTCTTTTATTGTGTCATCCACTCCTGCGCATGAGTAGTGAGCCCACTGGTCACACTCATCGCATTGGACGTAATCTCCGTCTGTTGCACTGTTGCAAATGACGCACTTCTCACTATCCATGATTGCAGAAACTTCACAAAACAGAAACAAACTCACTTTAACTTCGTACAGTTCCGTTCACGGCTCACTGCACCCCTACTCTGTACCACGATATCCGTGCAATAACTTGGTCGCCGAGCACAGAATAACCAGACACGATTATTCTATCTCCGTACGCCACTAAAAATGCCACGAATACGTGCAGAACCGGGCAGATAAGCTCCGAACTACAGAACACGACAAATAAAGTTTGATTTTGTTGAGTCGCGATCAACAAATAATACACGTAAAAACAGTTTTGCCA
>NW_026455155.1:0-4859 GCF_943734635.1 Anopheles cruzii | reverse complement strand
TCGTTCCTATTTCGCGTGGAAGCCCCCTCTCGTAGGGCAGCATCGTGCACGCGGTCTGAAGTATCTCGCGAAGGGTGCCTCCATTCTAGTTCCAGATTTGCATATTAATGATGTGGCAAGTACGGTGCAGAGGGTGACCCTGGCGCACCGGATGAACACAATAATGCTGCGGTGCCCAACAATGAACACTCCAACACTCGGGACCACTGAGCCGAGCGCAGCATAGAACAACACTTAGGCCGCCAGAGGCCCAATCCATTGTTGGGCCGCCGCCGTCAACCACGAAGCGTGTTTATGCGTGTAAAGTTGAGTTACAAAACGCTGCATTACCGAAAAGAGTCAAACCGGAAAAATGCTACCCCGAGTTTCCATTTGATGGAACGAATTGGCAGTCGAAGCATGACCAAAATACACCGAAACAGCCCGATCTTTAGGGTAAAAGTTCAATTAAAGAAATACACCACCAACTAACGGTTAAAATCCATTTAATGGTCCTCATTATCCGTCGCCCAAAATGGTTCTAAATGGAAATGTCCACTTCCAATAAAAACCCGACAAATAAATCAATCGCTCAAATAAAACCGGCAGCAAACAGCGGACACTATGGGCCGGAGGTAATTATAAAGTAGCATTCGTTGTGCGTTGCCTTGATGCTGCAGCTGCATAAACGTCTCCCGCAACATCCGCACCTCCGGTCCCACCACGGCGGGTCCCGCGGGGTTCTCCGGGTTGTATTTGTTCAGCGATAAATATTTGTCCTTTCACAGCGAGCAAGCAAAACACCGGCACATGGGTGGTGGTGGGATGCCAGAACACGGGAAAGAAATTTGTGACAGAACCCGAAAACCGAGAAACATTGAAACAGTCAACACATTCCTGCACCACGAAGCCATCGTGGCCGTGGCCGGCCGGCCGGTGCCGGGTGGAGTGAACATCAAACATCTTCACCGTAATTGACGTCAACTTGCCGTCAACGCAAATAGAAATAATAGAATTGAGGTGAGGAGCTAGAACACAACCGCGGCCGGCGTGCCAAGCGTGGAAAAGCGTTGGATCCCCTTCATCGTTTTGTTTTTTCCGTCAAGAGTCGCGGCCCCGAGAGACTAGGAGCCCTGCGCGCGCGCGTGCGTGTGGAAAATTAAACCCCACGTCGGGTGAGTGGTCGAAAGTCGAAGGCGAAAGAATTTAAAGACAGTTCCCCTCGGGCCGGGCGAGGTGTCTTGGCATTTGCCAGCAGTGGTGAGCAAATAGAAAACACTTTAAACGATGCTACGGTGCCTGTGCCCAAAACAACTGCCGGAACACCCTCCGCTTCGCCGGCCGACAGAGAGAGGCTTAAAACCATGACAGCCTAGAAAAAACAAGGTGTGGAAAATCCGACAGAACAACACACAACATTGGGCGGCCACACGGTGCAAGTGGCCGACCGAAACCTCGGTGTGCCTTAAAGTGGCAGGGCCCCCTACGGAACCGAGTGCTTTCCAATTGAACCCACCGGCCGGCCAGACCCCGGTTCGTCACGTGGAATAACGTTATTTATGATCGCGACGATGCCCAAGACGGCGGCGCGGCGAGGGAGTCCTTCATTGACCCTTCCGGGGCCGTCCCGGGACGAGTTGGATGGATGGCTAAATGTGCGTTACAAATTGTTTGGAAGCACAATAAAGCGGGGCACGGGGTGATAAACGATCGGTTTGGCGAATGGGCCCGGTACATTAATGGCGGGGCGCTAATTGGTTTCCGAAGGCGGGTTTAAAAAATGGGGCCATGGAGCTTGTTAACAGGGTTACCGGGTGCCAAACGGATCGGTTAAATCGACGTTCTTTTCGTTAATAAATCGCAATGTGTTGGACTGCCTTTGGCGTTACTAATCGTTTGGCATTCTTTAGATTTCGAACACAAATGAACTGATGAGTAGATGAGCATCGTTAAATGATCCTGAAAATAGCTGTACTATTTAAATATTAGGTTTAGAAGTTAATTCTTGCGGTTTTTATTCGATGTTTGTGACCTAACTACAGCAACAAAACTTATGACTACCTTAATGAAAGTATTGTCCGTCATTAGCTACTACTTTCTCGCATCTTTTAGGTAGTACCTCGATTCCGTGTCGATAGAACTTCTTATCTTTGAGAACGATCCCCTCAAAGACCCATTTTTCAATACATTCATAAGAAGTGAACCGCTGGGCTGCCAAATCGTAACTCATTTAACGGAACAAATACTATTCCGAAAGAGCAACATTTGGAGAATACAGCAGAGGGGTTAACAGTTCCTTTCGCCATATTAGACATAGGTTTTGACCGGTTTTGCGTTGTGAGATCGAGCGTGGTCATTTTGAAAAATCAACTTATCATGTCTTTTAACTTATTCTGGTCGTTTTATGACCAAAGCTTTGCTTCAAATGCATTAATTGTTGTTGATGAGAGTGTCCTTCAATAATTTTATTAGGTTCTGGAAGTTCATAGTACAGCACACCTTTCATATCCCACCACGGCAAAGCACGGCATAAGCTTTGCGCAGTGATTATTTCGCTTTGGTTGCGATGGAGCTGTATCCAGGCCTTTTTGGGTTTAGGATTCTTGTAATAACTCCTCTCTTCATCACCAGTTACGATTCGGTACAAGAATCCTTTTTTTCTGCCGTGCATGCAATCGGCAACTCCCGGACCCGTCGAAGAAGAACAATTGACTTACTGACGACACATCGCAAATAGGACGCGCCATCAGACCCCTTGCGTTGATTGTAAATCGATTTGACTGCAACTCCGCAGCATCGCCCAGGCAGCCTCGTAGGTTGCAACATGCCAACCGTTCCGTTATCTTCCTACGCCCCGCCAAACGATAAAACCCCCAACAAACTTTGGCTCGCACGCCGGTGCAGGTGAGAAGTGGCCGGCATGTCGAATGAAAAATTCAACACTTATTGAGCCGCCAGAGCCCCGGGCCCAGGCCAGATCGGGACAATCAATCAAAATTATTGATTTCCCCCGTTTCCCCCGCCAAACAATGCACGGTGTGCGCCCCGCGCCGACTAGTGCCGAATGCTGGGACGCTTCAAACGTGAAAAGGTACGAAGAAAGCGCACCCTCGCAGTGAAGTTTTTTAGGTTCCGTACCGTGCGGCTCTGTGGCCCATAACCCCTTAAGAAGGAGGCAAAGGCAGGATAAAATGGCAGCGAGAGAAAGATAGACCCGCGCCCGCGATACAGTCCGTAGACGGCACATTCCTATCTCGCCCGGCTCGCGAACGACTGAAGTCATCCGGACGGGGCGTGCTGACATTATCGATTGCCATCGATGGGCGCGTTGACAGGCCGCAGACCGGTAGGTCCCCCCCATTCCCAAAAGCGCGGCATCGTCTCCTACGTGCGCCATGTTGGTGGTCGTTACTGCTGTCTGCCGGGCGAGTCCTGACTGCTAAAGCCGACAGCGACATCCCTTACGCCAGAGCGAAACGAAAGCCGGAGAAAATGCACCGGAGGTTGAATTTTAATCGACACCTTAATTGGCCTTTTAGATCGGACCGGACCGGGACCGGGGGGTCCGGATGCCGAAGTTCCGTGGGCCGCTAATCCGATGACGGATCTGCGTGACGCGCCAGACGACCGGCTGGCCGGGCCGAGAATCTCCTGTGTCGAGATCCTGCTAAATTGAAATTCGAACAACCGTTTTATGATCCGATTGACACCGCGCTCCCCCCCCGGGGAAAGAGGTTGTCCCCAAACAAAGTACGGCCAAAGGCGAAGCAGCGAAAAAAAGCAGCTTTTTAATACCTCACGCTGACGGTGGGAAGGTGGGTCTCCGCCGCTCTGTATTAACGGGCTATCGATGGGCACGGCACACTCCTACGTTTTTTTACGACCCTGAAGAGAAATGGAATCCACACCATCCACGTTAGGGCACCCGATCCATCCGAACACACGGACGGGCTGCCGAATTGTTCCAACTTTAGAGCCGACGGAAACACAATCGGTGGTCGATCGATTTTCCTTTCTCACTCTTGTTTTTTTTTGTGGGTGGCTCGTTCCAAAGGGACCTCTAGTATCGCCTTTTACATCGCTCGACTCGGGCTGGTTTTTATGGCACTCGACAATATTTTACACCGACTAATTCCGTTGCAAACATGGCCGATGTGCGGCCGATGTACCATGCTTCTGGCGTGCAACAGTTCGGGTGGTCGGTGTGTAGCGTTGGGTTTTTATTGAACAGGGTACCGAACAGCGATCCTTCAGTCTGGTTCGCCGACACCACCGAGTCGAGTGTCAACCGCGACGGCTTCACAACGAGCGAGGCGGCTCTGAAGTGTTCCCAAAAATTAAACTCTCCGCGGGCCTTCGAAAGCCAGGGTCCGCTAGCCACTAGCGGATCGTAAATAAACCACCAAATGAATTTTCCTTGCCCCGCCGAAAACAAGTCAAAATTAAGTGAAAAAAGGGAAAGTGGCAGCTCGATGCACTTCAATCTGCAGTTGCACGCCAGAGCGGGCGCCGGAGTGCACCCTCGGCGCTATTAGGCGCACTATTTAGATAGACATCAATTTGGACGCCATCTATTAATGGTGCCTCGCCTCTTTCTTCCCGTCTTCTTACGGCTTTCGGCTATCGAAAACAATTTCATTAGGTGAAGAAATTAACGTACACATTCGAAAGTGTTGGACCCTGATGGATGCGTGGTGATAGCGGTCGCGTCGGGGCGAGCATTTGATGGGGTCTAAGTCACTTAAAATGAGGTTAATCTTCGTAAAACTGTTAGGAAGGGAACGTGCTCTGTGAATATTTATATCTATGCGCTTCGCTCTATCCCGCCACGAATACTACGCATCTTATCTGCGCATCGGCACTGCACTACTACTTGTGCC
>NW_026455154.1:0-4861 GCF_943734635.1 Anopheles cruzii | reverse complement strand
GGAGATTCTAGGTGTGGGCCAGAAGGTTTCCACGGTTTTTTTATATTTTTTCTTCACACCACCACCGCTGTTGATGATTACGACAACACGGGTGATGATGATTGTGTGCCGCGAAGGTGATACACCACCGCAGAAACGAAGACAGAGAGAGCGGGCCCGAACCCGTGAACGATCGTAAAACTTGCGCAATCGATTGTCCATCCGTCGTATCGGATTGGTTCGTAGTTGACTAGGGGCTGTATGTGTGCGCCGCCGAGTGTATGTGCAATCCGTTTTCTTTGCCCATTGCACCGCGGCCACGGCTAGTTAGTAAAGTATTCGCATTTCACGTTCCTTCCGGGCGAGGTTAGTTTGCGGTTATGGTAGTTTAATGTTTGCGCCTTCACAGCCTTTCAAATGGCCATTACGGGGCGGAGGATAACACACCGTGCGCTGCCGCTGCCAAAATATGCAACCGTCCACTTGTTGATGGGGTGTGCTTTTTCGGGTACGGAGAATAATGTTTTCACGCAGTAACGGTTTATTGACGTTTATATTATCTCTAAGAGCGGAGCAGAGCCGCATCATCGCCTACTTAAACTCTTGCACTCAAGTTTATGCGTTGTCAAGGGTCCGACGCCTGACGCCTTTTGCATAGAAACTGATTATTTGGTGACTGAGCGCAGACGGCTAACCACGATTCATTAATGATTCACAGGGTGGCAACGTGAAAGTGATACACTTAAATTATGTCATAAAAATCAGAATATGTTTTATTTCTCTCTTCTTGCTGTTTTAATAACATGTTACAGTAGTAAACTTACAATGTGTTTAGTTCAATTCAAGTTTTTCGCCTTTGTGTTTGACTACGGCCCCAAGTCAGACGCCGCACGCACGACTTCGTTGGGCATTTCATCCTAGATTTTGACTAAACGATTCTTAAAACGTGTCCAAACTCATATGCTTTACGTCGCCTAACTTTCCTACCATGTATCCCTAAATACTGCAGTCGAGTAGGTTCAAATCTGGAGACGATGCGGGTCATTCAGAGGAACTGATGAAACATGGCAAATTTTGCTTACACCATTTCTAAACAACCAATGCTTCATCTCCAAGAAGTTCCTTGGCACAAGGAAGCTTCTGATGCTAAATGGCTTCTGATAACGTTTTGCAAGTAGTACTCCTTGTTGATTTTCACACCCCGATCGATGAATAACAGTGGTAGTTTCCCTTTTACTGATATTGCTCCCCAAACCATCACAGCTGATGCATTTTGGTACCTCTCGACTCCTCTTTTATCGGCTGGAACATCACGAAGACTTCCGCCATAGCAACGATCATTTTGCTTGTTCAAAGTTAGCTCCAAAGTAAACCGAAAATAGTAAACAAAGATCGGACCTATAGCAGTTAAAATTAAAACGATGGGCACTCGAATGAGTGTATCACTTTCTCGTTGCCACGGAAACGATGGTTACTATGGGATGTTCTTAGAACATTAGTTTAGCATACATATTTGGATGTTTTGTCATTATTTTTTAGCTCATTAGGACATCGTATGTTGGTTACATCGTGACGCAATGTTTGAATTATTAAAAGAATTATTTAAATGTAATGGATAACTTACAGCTGATACCACCAAATGCATCTTTTATACCAGACTTCTGACTTTGGACCTTTTGGAATAACAGTGCCTACGGTTTGTTGTTAGTTGTTAGCTTGTGTCAAGAAGAAACAAAACCAAGTGTTCTTTTTTAATTTGATTCATTCTACAGGGTGAGCAAATTAGTGTGCATTTTTTCATTTGGCTATAAAACAAAAACGGCCGAATATTTTTCGATGCTTAAACTTTTATTTGAAAGGTTGATTCCTAACATTTATTTATGTAAAACAATTTTGGTAAAATGTTTACCACGATTGGCTTGACAGTAGCTTTTTTGGTCGACCAATTTTTGAGTACATTTTCGATTGTATGTGGTCCTATTTCCTCAATAGCAACTTGAATTTCGGTCTTAAGGTTGTCAATAGCTGCTGGTATGTTCGCATAACATAAATATTGATTGAGGCTTACACTGAATGGCACGTAGCGCCGTCCTGTTCAAACTAAACGCCGTCCAAGTTCTCAGCGTCAATTTCGCCGAAAACCCAAACAGCCAAAATCCGCACCAAAAAGTCACTCGTTGTGGGTGTATTGGCTTCTCTTGCACGATATGTGGGTTTTCCGAACCACAATAGTGCTTATTAACATAGTCACAGAGGTGGAAATGATCATCAATGAAATGTGTTTTTGACGAATGATTTGACGTTCTACCACTTTGGAAATATTTTTTCATATTTCCAAATTTTCTGCAACCAAAATTGTATTTTATACATAAATGTTAAGAATCAACCTTTCAAATAAAAGTTCAAGCATCAAAAAATATTCAGCCGTTTTTGTTTTATAGCCAAATGAAAAAATGCACACTAATTTGCTCACCCTGTACATTTCTGTATTAAAATTGGCAACATTTAAATTCTTTGTTTATAAAATAAAATAATCCACAAAAGGATATGAAACCAATTCACTAAAACCCTTTTCAATCCCAATATTTATGTTCCTGGCAATGTCACAAACGATTCTTATTGAAAGCTTCTTAAAACCGGGTGCAGAATCAAACATTTTTAACGACGTTCCGTTCGTTTGTCGAAAATGAATATTTTCCAATTCCAACTGACTAACGCAACAACCGGTAAACAGCGTATTTTACTTTAATTATATTGTAAATTGTGTGCAAAAATATTAATGTTTTTTTTCGCGTGTTCCGTCCGTACCGGCAACAACAGCACAGAAAGCAACAACAAATGTCCCTTTCGACCTTATGCTAACCTTCGGAGAAACGGGCTCAACGTCTACCGAACAGCGTCGACGCATCCGTGGCGAGATCAAGAAACGAAAAAAAGAACATATTCAACATCCTTTTTCCTGCCCAGTGTGTGGTGGTGGTGGTGGTGTACAAACACGTTGGCCGAACGAACGAAGACCGAAAAAAGATGGTGGGACCAGCAAAAGGTAACAATAAATTTTGGATTATACGCGCATATTGATGGCGACGAGTAACAACAATCCTTCCCAACACAATGGTCGCTCCTTTTTTTCCGCGCGCGCGCGCCGGTTTCCCGTTCTTAATCTAATCGGAGGAGCAGCGTACGGAGCCGCGTACGAGCGATGGTTCCATTGCCCAAAATGAAGATTTATGGCCAATTTTCCGGGCATCTTCCCCGGTTCCCGGTTCGTCGGCATATCGTAACAGCGTCGTCGTCGTCGCCGCTGACGTGGAAAAGATGTTTGCCTCATTTTCACATACTGCCGCTTCAGCGACATCCAGGGCCTTGACGACTGCATATCGCATAACAGCATCTTGCCCCGCGCGTGCTGTTGACGCAGCATGTTTCGAGAACAAAACAAAAAATCATGCGAGTAATGATAATAATTTCTTTTGTTTACGCTAAATTGGTCGGAAGAGTTTATCTGTCGTCCGTTTTGCGACGAGGTTGACGGACTACCGTGTGTCGTGGTAGGTCTTCCCGTTCGTTGGCCTCTTTTTGGCGGGGGTTCCCATAATGTTTTCTTGCCCTGGCCTCGAGTTGGCGCGTTGATTTCTTCCTCTTCCGGGTGCGCGTTGTGTCAGCCGTGCTGTTATCAGCATGTGACCTGCGTGTTTGCCCACTACTTAGACACGGATGATTTGGATGTGATTGTTTTAATAGCGTTAGGCAAACGTGGCGCTTCACGGCCAGCAACAAACGCGCGCCCCACTGATCATGTTTCGCCGGAAGCATGTGTCACTCGCCTCCATTAGTCATCGCACGCAAAAACCCGGTTGTCTCGGTGATCACTCTTGGGTGCTTCTCACAACTCCTTGCGCTCTGTTCGACCGACCAACTTCGCTGTGCATCGCCATTTCTCTTGGAGGAGGAAGGACTGTTTCCTTGAGATCCACGGGGTCCGCGGTATCTAGCAGTTTCACAAGCATTAGCAAGGACGGGACTAGGATCGTGATACAATCATTTTGAAACAACTTCTGGGATCGTAATATAGCGGCCTATGGGTCCTACTCAATTTACCACCTTTTTTAGTTGGTTGTTGTCGCCCCGAAAGTGTAGTACCCCTGGGACACCTTGGCTTTGATCTTTTCAGCCGTGCGGCGCTTCGGAATTATGCTGTCGTCGTCGTGCTCTGGGACCTTTGGGCAAAAAAGGTTGCCGACACAGGAGTTCTTCGTTGTACCACCGTGTACCACACCTACACCGGGGTTACTAGCTGAACCCGTTCTGCCCGCTTTGTATGGCGCACTCTAGACCTGATGGGAGCCGCCAACACTCCTGAACCTGACTCCCGGGAATGGGGAAGGACCCGTGCAAAAGGGGGTTGGCGTTGCGTGCCCGGCGGCACTCCCGATTGTTATCAATTTGTGTGCCAATTGCCTTTCTGTACCCACTTACTCATTCACCATTCCATCTCCCTCACTTTCTCTCACTCTCTCTCTCACTCTTTCGCTCTTTGTTTAACGGCGACAGTGGTCCGCTGAGTTGTGACTCTTTCCGAGGTTATTTACCTTTTCCGTGGTGGCGGCGGCGGCGGCGGGTCAGACGGAACCGAGTCACGGTGTAGCGTGTCCATCGCCCATAGAGACCCCATGGCACCGGGTTTATTACTTTGCCAAAGCCATCGCCCCACGTACCACCACCCTCTCTCTGGAGTATAGGAAGAAGAAGAAGCGACAGAAGAAAAAAAAATGGCAGGTGTCGTCTCGTCCCACGGCGGCGCGCTTTAGGATTCATCGCGCGTTGTCTCGGCGCTGTTTGCCGGTTTCACGACCCAACCGGAATTACGCCGTGCCCCCCC
>NW_026455153.1:0-4865 GCF_943734635.1 Anopheles cruzii | reverse complement strand
AAGCCGTAAATTCTGCTGCATCGAATGCGATGAAGTCAGCTTCGCAGTAAAATGTGTAGTCCGTTTCCGGTTTCCGGCAAAAAGTGTGTACACTTTCTAGCAATTGCTACCGAAGCATAAAACTCATAAAATTAATCCGACGAGACCCGGTGCCCCGGACGCAAAGGGAAGGTGCTGTTAAAATGTTCATTGCACCGGAGCTCGGAGCTACGTTCTGTGTCGGTTGTTCCGGTTCAATTAACAAAGATTAGGCTGCTTTGAGCCTTTGGGGACATCCCCACCACGCGCTCTACGAGCCACCACAAACCCATCCCGTGGAGCCATATTGGGACGAGATAATCTGAGGATTTATTTGAAATCTCCCAAAACTCTCCGGACCCGACCGGGGCCCTTGTAAATAGTAATTGAGCTTAAGTGACAGTTTATGTTTATTTGAGGAACGTCTTGCAGCGCCATATCGCAATACATCCGGCCACGGCGTATCACAGCTGGACTTAAGATTAGACGTTTCCGTAGCTGCCATTTCGACTGCCAACCAACCAGCCGACCGCTGGTTTGGTCTGGTTTTGGGGAATTTGTTGCCAAGACGCCAAGACCCAGGTCCCAGCAGAATCTACGGTTAATTCATCCCGTACAATGCAATTTCGAATCGTGATGATGGTGTAGTTCCCAGGGGGACACTCGACGCGGCGGTATCAATTGTCGTGATTTTGGGTACCATGTTGCCGCGACTGAACATAGCCATGTTTAGTGTTCTTCCGAAATTGATCGTTAGTTTTACGGTTCGCAAGTGGCAAAATGCCTACATAAAGCGCGTTGATAAGTTTCAACTCGTTGGGATTAAGATCTGCGTCGATAATTAAATATATTTTGAGGGGTTCTACTACGACTGCTCCAAGTATGCTCAATGGTTGGTAATTCTTCTATGGTTCGGAAATTTAGACAAGCGACCGCCTAATGACTGTAACCACAGTATCGCCGGTTACAATTGTTGAACATGAAACGAAACGACCAGCATCAGCGCGACTCATAACCATTCGATCAACATGTTGCTACTGTTCGAGGGTGCAATATCTGGTGGAACGCCGAGTGCAGTGCCCTTCGGACAGTTCCGTAACGAAGGTCGACGAATGAATCTCCAACACGGCACTAAATTTCAAAAGGATACAAAAAGCGTCAAACGTTATTGAAATCACCCATTCAATAAACTTCTTCCCTTGAGCTTCGGCGTTTAAGGAACGCAGTGCACCGAAGTGCACCGTCTTTTCGAACGGACGATCAAGTTAGATGAACGGCGTGGGGTCGAAGCACTGCGAGGAGCGAACCCCCACGACACAACGGGCGAACTGGAGAAACTGTCCGCCCAGTCGCCGGGGGTTGAACAACGTTGCAAGACATTTCACCCTTCGCCTTCGAGGGGTTAGTGGCCGGCGTGTGCTGTGCTCGCCTTCAGCTAACAGTTGTTCCGGTGGCTAATAAAATGTTAATCAGCAAACGCCCCCTTCGCCGGGCGAGGGTTCTTACACACCGAGAAATGCGTTTTTCATGTCCTTGCGGAGGAGGTGTGCTCCAGACCGTGTGCCGGCCGGGAAAAGGTAGTCTCGATAGGCAACTGCAAGCGATGGCTCTGCTCGACTCGCTCGTGAGGGTCGATGTTGTAACAGGCCAATTACGACCGCCCTTCGGACACCACTTGGAAAGGATACGTCGCCGGATGTATGTGTGCGAGGGTAAAAGTTTCTGCCGCCTGCAAAACTACTTTCACGCCTGAGATAAAGTTTCGCTATAAATTTGACGGTATCGATCGCCGGTGGTTAAGATAAGTCTTCCCGGTGCGCGGCTCCGTTCTTCGATGCCGTTTTAGATATACGCACGGGGGGTCAAAGAAATATTTGACTCAAGTTTCATTGCAATTAATAACAGTTAAGTTTCTGCGTTACATGAATAACAATGCATAAATTATGTGATCTTGGCTTGGCTAGTAACCATAACTCCGGAAGTACAAAGTTGTCTCAATTTTCTACTGAAACGTAACTTGTTAAATCATGATTAAATGTTAATCCCCTGGTTAATGTTGTTTATGGTAATGAGCGTCTCGAAGAAGAAGTGCTTGCCTCAAGACACATATGTGAAACGTTTAGACTAGTTTATCTATCAGCTGCTTAATTAGTTGCTGTTGACATGCCCTTATCGATTTATGTTACTAATAACAGTACACAGGCCAAAAACCGGTATTTTTTAGTATTTAACAAGGCACTCTGTTACGTATTCGTTCAACGAATCTTTTTTTTGTTTGGAAATCGAATCCATTTGTCTAAACAGATCTGTACAAGAGAGACAATTCTTGGTTTCAACCCCAAATCAGAACTTTTCGTATCGTTTCGAAAATTGGAACAAATGGAGACATAGGTCTATTGCACAGAATGGGACCTACGTTTAAGGAGTATGACATAGATTTAGAAGAATAAATAAAGATCTTTCGAGTCAGAAGCAAATTCCAGTCTTGTTTTAATCCCAATAAGTACAGATAATAAAGTGTTCTCTGCAAGCTTGGATAAGAGGATATTTAATAATGGATTTATATCGTAAAAAGAAACTGAAACCTGACCACTTCATTCTTCACAGCAAACCTCGAGACATTATCCTTCCAAGGAAAAGACGCATTTCCGGAAAACCTGCAGGGTGGCCGGCATGACTCATGGCGGGGCGGTATCCCTAAGGAATTTCGCACACAACACAACGCACCCGACCCGACGATGGGATTGGGAAGTGTCTGGCAGTCCTGGCCCATGAATTCTTCATGCTCTGCAACGATGATTGATATTGAGAACCGTCCCGGTTCTGTCAAGATAGGTCCCTCACGTTGTTGGTCGGTGAAATATCTTCCCTGCTGCGCTGTTCGGAGCGCACATTCCGCAACGCAAATTATGGTTCCGGGAAATAGCCAACTGTGTGTGTGTGTTTGTGTCCGTCCGTGGCGCGGACACAAAATACAGTATGTAACTGTTGGCCAAACAAATGCAAAAGTTCTGCGGTTTGGGGAAAAGTTTCCAGCCCACCCACTTTCCGGCCGGCGGTCGGAAAGGTGCTTTGGGCCAAGTTTTGGGCCCACCAGACTGCAGAAGTTTTCCTGTGGTTCGCGTGCGGCCTTTGTCTCCACCGGTTCGGCGTAAATTTCTCCGTCTCGTCTCGAGGGCCTAACCTTGGGTCAGTTTCCAAATAAGTGCTCCACGAGCCACCAACAGTTGCGAGAGAACACCTGAAACACGCTGGGAATGGAAGATACTTTTTGGAACATTTTGAAACCCAACGACGGACGCAGGATAAGGTGCTAGGGATGGCATTGTTTTCGGCTTGCGCCGTGCTTCGTCCGTTGTTTGCATACACACACAGCGCGACCGTCGAGGAAGGAACAGAACACGCACTACGGGCCACGCTCTGCTATGCATAGTGCGCACGCACGAAACACGCACACACACACGTGGACACGCACGCCTTCACACGGCTACGCCACGGATGTCCTGCAGCGGCGTCCTCCACACGGTGGCGGTGCTGCGGCAAGGAGGGCATCCTTTCATCTTTCATTCAATATTTTCGCTTTCATCAGCGCATTAACCTCCTTATTAGTATGCATAAAATGCGATGGTCACACACCCACACACAAACATACACCCACGCACAACACTTGATAAAGGACGAACGAGAGTGGAGCGGACACTTTTTAAAGGGATTTAAAGCGACAGAAGAAGCTCGGATGGATCCCGTACCGGAACTGCACTTTGGAAGTGATTGTTTTGAATTCTTATCACACACACACACACACAAGCACGAACGCACACACCCACAACTGTTTGGCCGTGAACGAAACGAATGTAGCTTTACTTAAAAAACCTCACACAAAAACTGCTGATCAGGCGGAAGTAACAATCGGCACACACACACGGAGAAAAGCACATCCTTTTGCACCACCCACCTACAACCCCCGGGGGGGGGTGCGAAAACTAATTCCCCGAAAGGATTCCGGAGGTTTTGCGTCTTCCACCGCCACACCACCACCAATACCAACATCACGGCGAGCAACCCAACGTCGGGAGGGGAAGGGAAGGGCTTACCGCACTTGCCACCAGAGCAATCCGGAAGCAATCCGGAACACCCACACACACGCTCACACCCACACACACGGGGGCTTTGGCTGCTACACTGACGGCGACGGGGCAACGGATGATGGCGATCCGAACTCGGGCGCGATAAAAGCGGAACTGAACCCTGGAACAGGCAACCGGAGCGCGCACACTGTTTGCCAAATTACGGTGAGCGGTCACACGCACACACACACACACGGCATCGCTCGCTATTGCTCATCCGTGCCACAACGAGCATAACTGCGACTCTCTTCTCTCGGCCTCTCTCTCGTTGGCGGTGACGTTTTTATGCTCACCAGTTGCGGATGTGCATTGTTTTCTCGCAGGTGAATTTTGTGTTGCGATTTGTGGGCCGCCGGGCGGTGCGCATGCCCGGTTCCGGTGTCGAGGCTCGGGGTTGACGGTGGTTCCGTTGCGCACTAGCCGAAGGGGTGCTTCCAGCAGCAGCTGGCAGTGCTAGTGCTCGCCTTCCGGTGCTGTCACTTTTTGGCATGAGTCATCGCCCGCCAACGAAATGTCAACGCCATGGCAACCATGGAAACAAGGAAAATGAAACTTTGCCTGGAGGTTAGGACGTTCGTTGTAATTGTTGGTATTGCATTTACATCGTCGTCATCTTCAGTGGGTCACGGAGTACAAATATTCTGAACGCGTGCGGCGCCGAGTCATGGCGTCTTTGGCTCGTCGTTTCTTATCGTCAAGCCACCCGCGTGGTGGGCTTGT
>NW_026455152.1:0-4866 GCF_943734635.1 Anopheles cruzii | reverse complement strand
TTGAGTATTTAGCTCTATGACTTATCAACAACTGCAATTTGCAATAGAAAACATTAATTAGACTTAACTAGACTAGAAACGTATTTCGCTTGAAACTACAGGGTGGTCAAAAACGCGTGCACATTTTGATTTGGTTATAAAACAAAAACGGCTGAATATTTTTCGATGCTTAAACATTTATTTGAAAGGTTGATCATCAAATTTATGTGTGAAAAACAATTTCGCTCAAATGTCCACCACGACTGGCTTCGCAGTATCCTATTCGGTCGACCCAATTTTTGAGCACTTTTTCGACTGTCGTTGGTCCTATCGCGGCAATGGCAATTTCAATTTCGCTCTTAAGGTCGTCAATAGTTGTTGGTTTGTTTGCATAACATTTATCTTTCACCGCTCCCCAAAGATAATAGTCCAAATGCGTCAAATCGCAGCTTCTTGGAGGCCAATTCACATCACCATTTCCGCTGAATGTTCGACTTTCGAAGATGCGGCGCAAACAATCGATCGTGGCTGACGTTGTGGGGCACGTAGCGCCATCCTGTTGAAGCCAAATGTCGGCTAAGTTCTCAGCATCAATTTCGCCAAAGAAACAATTAACCAACATTTCTCGGTGGCGTTCGCCATCGACGGTTACGACTGCTCTTTCTTCATTCTTTCATACGGCGGCCGATGGTGCCACTAGACCAAAATCCGCACCGAACAGTCTCTCGTTGTGGGTGCATTGGCTTCTCATGCACGACGTGTGGGTTTTCCGAACCCCAAAAACGACAATTCTGCTTGTTAACATAACCACCGAGGTGAGAATAAGCTTAAATGAAATGTGCTCTTCAAACATCGCACAGTTTGAGATTAGACCTACCACTTTGGAAGTAAGTTTTTAATATTTCCCAGCATTCTTCAAGCATAAAGCGACCCATTTCGTAAATTTGAAAGTGTCTACTAAATGTTTACATTTTCCAGAATCAAGTTTGACGTTTTAAACGTCAAATAATGAGTAGTTCAAAATGTGCACGCGTTTTTGACCACCCTGTATAAGGGCAGTGTCGTCGGCATAAATTGCCACTTCACACGCTCTTGTTTTTGGAATGTCGGACGTGAATATATTATAGAGGGAAGGACCAAGGATACTTCCTTGTGGGACACCTGCTGGTGCGTTAAACGATGCGGAGAGCGTGTTGTTGACAAGTACTTGATAACTTCTGTTGTTAAGATAACTTTTCAGTAATTTTAGGATGTATAGCGGGAAATTGAGTTTATGCATTTTGTGTAGCAGTCCATAGTGCCAGACGCTATCAAAAGCTTTTTCTATGTCTAAAAAGACGATGGCTGTCGATTTGGCTTCAGATCAGGACATTCAACTACACTTCAACTAACCAGAGTCATAAACCATTTAAGAAAAGCTAAATCTGAAACCAAATCGACAGCCATCGTCTTTTTAGACATAGAAAAAGCTTTCGATACTTTCTGGCACTATGGACTGCTACACAAAATGCATAAACTTAATTTCCCGCTATACATTCTACAAATACTGAAAAGTTATCTTAACAACAGAAGTTATCATGTACTTGTCAACAACACGCTCTCTGCATCTATTACCCAGCAGGTGTCAAACAAGGAAGTATCCTTGATCCTTCCCTCTATAATAAATTTACGTCCGACATTCCAAAAACAAGAGCGTGTGAAGTGATAATTTATGCTGACGACACTGCCCTTATATCAACAAGCAAGGTAACCAAAACAGCGATTAAGAACCTACAAAAAATCGTTAATTCCTATAAAAATCATGACAATTACTGGAAGATAAAAATCAATCCCTCGAAAGTTCAGGCTATATTTTTTCCATATAAATTCAGCAAGCGAGTTGTTCCTGGACCTGGACAAAATATCATTATAGATAACCAAAATATATTATGGTCTTCTCACATCAGGTACCTGGGGCTACTACTGGACAACAAACTTAACTACCGTCCACACCTAGAAATGTTACATAAAAAACTAGACATACTTATCAAACTGCTATACCCATTAATCAACAGAAAATCAAAACTAAACTTTCCAAATAAACTCCTAATATACAAAACAATTTTCCTTCCTCTCTTAACCTATGCCTCTTCCCTGTGGTCGCATTGCTCCAAAACTAACTTCCAATCAATACAAATCAGACTGAATAAAATTCTCAAAATGATCCTCAATTTACACTGGAGAACACCAACAAATCTCGTCCTAAGCCTTGCTGGCTCGCAAAGACTATCGTTTCGAAAACATGTTTATTTCAATCATTTTGTTACCTTAGAATTAATAAATAGCTGCAATCCCAATGTGGAATATCTCTGTAACCTAATATAACCAAACATTTATGTATAATAAAGATCAAATTTAATTAAAATAAATTATTTAAAAAAAATCTCTACTGTTTGACTTTCAGAAAGAAATGATCAAATTGAATGATACAATGCCACGCTGATTCTCATAATAAAATTTTAGGGTACAAATTAGAACAAGGCTGGACAGAAGTGGACGTATTAAAGTATTAAAGTAGTATGTATAGTTTTAAGCGAAATTTGTACCTTATCTTATATATTTTCCTATTAAGCCTGCTGGCCCGTAGGATGATTCTAATAAATAACAAATAAGTATTAATGTTAATTGCGTCAACTTTAGTGAAAAATTGTAAATTGGCGCTTAATACGACTCTGTCCGTTTTAATAATAATCGGCCATTGGAAGAGGAATCCTTCGGTTCATTTGAAAAATCGTTAGCTTTTGTACAAGAAGATTTGCTACACTCACTTCTTTTAAATAATATCGAGCAAATGGCCGTCTGCTGGCCCAGGTGCTGTTGCATTAATTGAGGGTTTTCGGTAGCATAGAACCGCCAAATTTGAATGTGCAGCTAAGCAATACATTCAGTGCGTTCTTTTTGTGTGTATAATGGTTTAAATTAAATCAAAAAGGCACTTCCAACACCGTCAAAGATATAGGGTTGATCGATGTTTGAACTCTCTCAAACTGTTCCATTGGACGCGAATCGAACTACGCAATTAAGGTTGATGTTTTTTCGTAAGGAGCCACCGAAGGTTTTGGCGCTGATATGGCATGGGTCAGGGGAATGTGAATAAAAAAGCTAAACTCTCGAATGGGTTTCGGATAATCCCTGGCTAAATGTACTTCTTCTAGGGTCTCTCGACTTACTGCAAAATAATAAATGTGTTTCCGATAATGTAATAACGGTTCGATTGAGCCGCGTTCGTGTCGGTTAAAATCGAAAGTCCGGACCATCTTCGGCCTACTCGGCGTGCAAAATAAATCATCCAATCCGATGCCCGGTGGCCATCGAATTTTACGAGCACACCAACCGAGCGTTACTCGGAAGCAGATTTAACGTTTTCTCGGCCGCCAATCTTTATCGTATTTCCCTTCATTTTTTTTTGGTTTGTTTTCAGACACAGTCGGCAACTGCAATCGTCGAATCGGGATCGGAAACGGGGCCCACAGAACCGCTCGCCATTCACGTGGTGCTCACTTTACGTCCGACGGCAAGATTAATTACCCGATCCGGCCGCTTTTCGGTCGGTTCGGTCAGGGAAATCGATTCCGCCGTGGCTTGTTTTGGTTTTTTTTGTTCACTGCAAACCGGAAACGGCGGCAGACGGTTGCTCGCTCAAAAAGTGATATCGACAAAATAAAATTAGAATTAGGGCAGAGAGAGAGAGAGAGAGAGTGCGTCAGTAAAAAAAACGTCCAAACCTTCACGCCGCGAAACGGAATTAGATTGCCACCGGTTCATCCGTTCGGCCGGCACCGGAATGATCCTTTTTTACGAGCGTTTAATCCGCCAACACCTTGCGAGGCTTGCGGAGGGTTAGGCCGCGCGTTCCATCGAAAACCCATCGAACCCCCCAGGTTGGCCAAAGAGCAAACAGGAGAGAGCGAAAAAAAAAACCTTGTCTAAATTGTTATCCCACTGTCTGCCGACCGTGAACTGGCCGGCCTCTTAAGCCGTAAGACAGCCGTCGATCCTTTGATTCTTCTTCGCGTGTGCGTCTTCCGCGGGCCGTCCACATTGACAGCTGCCGGGCGTACATTTTATGCTCCGTTTTATTGCGGAACGCACAGAAGGAATAATGGTCAGCTGCGTGCCGGCGGCAAAGCCTGATGGGACCCACGGTGCCCGGGCTGTGGCTCACCGGGACTCCGAAATCCCTTTTCCGATGAGGATGAACTACGCTTTGCGTTTGGTCAGCGGTCCACAGTCCATCCTTCACCGCGTGGTCCGCGGGATTTGCTTCCCGTAAACGGACACACAAACACAAATACAGATCACCCGTCGGATTGAGCTGTCCCGAGTCTGGTGGCCGGCCAAAAAAGGTCTTTTATCGAAAGCATCACGAGAAGACCGGGCAAGAGAAAAAAAATGGCAAAGAAACCGAACGAGATCACCTGCCACGCCATTATCCTTTTCGGTCCGCGTGAAAGGTCCGCACCGCTGGGCTACAGATGGTGCGAATACATACGAAACCCCAGTGCCAGTGTGTGTGTGTGGGAGAGAGAGGACGCACCGGCCCTTCGATGGCCGGGAGCGAGACACGGTGGCCCCCGAAAAGTAAAGAAAAGACGGAACTCGATTAGGATTTGAAAAATGTACCTGCCGTAGCTGCTTAGCAGCCCATCGGGCAGCCCCGTGCCTTGCCCTGAAACCCGAAACCCCCCGTGCCGGCCCCGAGAAGGGCTCGGGGCTGAAAAATGGCAGATTAAGCGGCAGCTGATATTTCATCCTTCAGCGAACGCCAGCGGCCCGCCGTGCATATTATTAGGACCGCCGGAGGTGTGTGCGTTACAAATGTGACTACATTACGGTGCGGTGGCACGG
>NW_026455151.1:0-4867 GCF_943734635.1 Anopheles cruzii | reverse complement strand
CGTACAGTTTTCGAACGCCTTCGCCAAAATGGTCTTGTCATCAACCCATCTAAATGCCAAATCGGTCAGACAAATGTCGAATTCTTAGGACACCTAATCACGCCGGAGGGAATCAAGCCCAAACCCAGCAAGGTTCAAGACATACTAGATTTCCCACGACCTACCACTGCCAAACAAATGAAGAGGTTTCTTGGGACCATTAACTTCTATCGACGTTTCATCCCGAGAGCCGCAGTGAATCAACAAGTCTTGCAACGCCTGATGGAAGGAAACACCCGGAATGACCAAACACCCATTGCATGGGACGAAGTGTCAAATGAGGCATTCGAGCGAAGCAAGCAAGAACTAGCCCACACCACTCTTCTCGCTCATCCTTCCCCCACCGCAAGACTCGCCTTGGATGTAGACGCATCGAACACCGCAATAGGAGCTGTCTTACATCAAGTCACGAGCGACGGACCACAGCCCTTAGCCTTTTTTTCACGTAAGTTAAGTGAAACACAGCAAAAGGCCAGCACATACGATCGAGAACTACTCGCCATGTACGAAGCCATAAAACACTTCCGTGACATGCTACAAGCCCGTGATTTCTGTGTATGCACGGATCATAAGCCTCTCACCACAGCTTTCCTACAGCGCCCTGAGAAGGCAACCCCTACGCAACAACGTAGACTTAGCTTCATAAGCGAACACACCACCGACATACGGCATGTATCGGGCGAAGATAACAAAGTCGCCGATATGCTTAGTCGGATCGAAACAATTACCACCAGCGACGTTGTTGACTATGAACGTATGGCTGAACTACAAAAATCCGACCCAGATCTACAAGAGTTTATCAACAACCCACCAGCAAATACATCGGTACAGCTAAAACTTCTCAAAACACCTAATGCATCAGTGCGCCTGTATTGCGACATATCTACCGAAGCTATTCGTCCTTTCGTCCCACTTGAATCCCGCCGACGCGTGATCGAGAAAATGCACAATATGTCACATCCAGGCATTCGTACCACAACTCGTCTCGTGTCAGAGCGATTCCTCTGGCCTGCACTTCGTCGTGATTGCAAACAATTCGTCACACATTGCATCCAGTGCCAGAAATCGAAAGTGCAACGAAATAACAAGACACCAGTGGCTAGGATCCTCGTCCCCGATAGTCGATTCTCACACATTCACATGGATCTCATCGGACCATTGCCACCTTCAGAAGGAAACGCTTATTGTCTAACCATCATTGACAAGTTCACCAGATGGCCGGAGATAATACCTCTACCGAACATGACAGCGTTAACCGTAGCACGAGCATTTCTTAATGGCTGGATCGCTCGCTTTGGTGTGCCTGCAAAGGTCACCACGGATTGCGGTAGGCAATTCGAGTCAGAGTTGTTTAGCACCCTAACAAAACTCCTCGGAATTACGCATTTGCGCACAACCCCGTACCACCCGCAAGCAAACGGACAGATCGAACGAACGCATCGACAATTGAAAGCAGCCATCATGTGTCAACAAAATCCGCGATGGACTGAAGTTTTACCGATCGTCCTTTTGGGAATGAGATCATCATGGAAAGAGGACCTGCAAGCGACGACGGCTGAACTCACCTACGGCACCTCACTTCGGTTACCTGGAGAGTTCTTCGAAGAAAGTGAAAACAGCAAGCCCACCCCAGAGTTCGTCACAACCCTTAGAGCAGACATGTCCAAATTAAGGCCCACACAGACAAGCAACCATTCAAAACAACGCACCTTTGTGCAAAAACAGTTAACAACCTGTAGCCACGTTTTCGTGAGAGTAGGAGCCATCAAGCCTCCACTAACCCAACCCTACGACGGACCGTACCGTGTGATACGTCGCAGGAAGAAAATATTTATTGTAGACGTAAACGGGAAACGTTCCCCTATCTCAATAGATCGTTTGAAGGCCGCATTTATCGACACCGATGAACGGCCATCCCAGCCCGAAGAAATTCTTAAGCCATCAGAAGATCCCGTTCGCTACCAAACGCGTTATGGACGCCAAGTAAAGATCCCCAAAAAATACTGGAAAATGTAAGGGGGAAGTAGTGTGGCGGACCACACAAACACATGTAAATATACGTTAGAATAAATATAATAAAATCAGTAGAGTGATAACCACCAAACCAACCACTTCGTTCTCGAGTAGCTCTACAGATGTAACTGCAAAGGTGGCAACACCGAAATTAGATCCAAATATTTGCGATACGCCCGCTACGCACGGTGAACACGGTTGTTTCGTTGCGTGAAACCATCAAACAGCCGGTCCTGGGCCCGGGTCCCGGGTGCTGATAAACAAGGACATAAATCTGCTCCGTCCGTCAGCGCGAAATGATCTGCCTGGAAATAGTGTTTTATGTCTCACCGCGAAAGGTATTTCCATTCTGAAGCTCCGGCAATCGGCTTCAGGGTCCCCACTGGTCCGTCTGGTGGGTCTCTCTTAATTTTATTTTGCAACCAACGCACGAAACAACCCAACGGGAAACTCATTTTCAACCCCCCATAATGGAACCGGAATTCACAAACGTGGAAACGACATTCGAAAATGTGTCGTTTAATTAAAAACTAACACCGGACGCGGGAACCCTTTTCCGGGGAACCCTTTGAAGCGCGTCCGTTTCTCGGGTTGCCCCTCACGGATGACGTTTCGAATGTCAAAAGCTGCCGTTCTGCCGTTACTTCTTCTCCGTCCCGAGGATCCGGATATCAATTGGATGGTTTTTCGAAAGGATCCGTGCCGTTCCGGTTCCGATGTATCAGTGAGCAGTCTAATGAAGGAACCCATGCTTTGGGAACGGACCGAACCCGGAGCCCGGAGATCCCGAGTGTCATCATAATAAATATTTATGAATGGCAGGATTTGGTGTCCGTGACGGGGGAGAGAAAAACGGAAAAGGATAGGGCTTAAGGACCTTCTTCCGTAGCCCCGTACATGGCTTGATGTGGACCTTCGGACCGTGGCCTTCTGGCGATCCGTTTCGGTGATCGTTTGGGCTGCAACCAGAGAAGCGGCAGCACCGGCAATCGTGCTGTCACCAGACACATTTTCTTCGACTTCTTTCGATTGCCAAGGCTCTACTGTCTCTGTGGGCAGATACGTATGAGCCGGGAACGTGTCTAAGGCACCCTAAGCATATGGGTAAGCAAGATGGAATTGAGCAATCCACTGTTCGGGTGTCCTTTTTCCACACACCTGAAGAAGACAATAGAACCACGCGCGTGTCTGCCCTTTTTCGGTCCCAAAAAGGAACCAGACATGCTATTGACCCCGGTGTCGGAAGTCGAACTTAAGCCAGGGAAATCAAAAGGAAAAGATCCACCCACGGCAGGGCAGGTCTCTCCGGAGCAGCCGCACCGGAAATGGGAAGTGGGTGATAAAAAAAAAACGAAAGGGTCAACTCCCTCGGTTATGCAAACGGCTTTTTGAGCAGCCCGAGCCACCGAGTGGTCAGTTTGTCCGTCGTCTGCGCCGAAACCGATTGCCCGCAATCTGCGCCCGGGGGCGCGCCAGGGCCAGGACGATTTGTCTTATCGTTCGCCCTTGTGTGACGACGACGACGAGTGACGACCCTCGAGGGAGATTGAGGTCGGAGCACCTTTCGGATTACGCCGGCCACGGAACAATGACACCACCATCGGGTCGGACGGTCGGCGCTCGATTTCGGCTTTTTATCAGAAAATCCGTTTTCTTAATAGATTTTATCTGACCGAAAGGCCGGCTTTCCTTTTTGGCAGAACGATGCAAATAAAATGGCCATCGCTGGCCGCTTGTCCTCTCGGGGAAAAAGGGCTCTCCTGGCGGCGTGACCGGGCCGGCTCGATAAGATAGTTTAAGATTTTATGAATTACCGAGCCCACCGCTTTTGATAACCTGAATTCCCTGAACGGAACCGAATAGCGGTCGCCCCGGGTGAGGTGTGTGGTGCCGAATATGTTATTATCGAGATGAAAGAGTTTCGAATATTTTATGAACACGGTAGGATACCGCTCTATAACCGGAAATGAATAATTTACCAACCCATCCCGGGTTTAAAATGGTTCGTTCGATAGAAGCTTCGAAGGTCTTAGAAATGCTATTCGTAGGCGAGCACTGTCATCCGCGGATTATCGCTTGTCTATTATCAAAATTGATTAATTCAAGGGATTAAAATTGTTCTATGAGCCTGTGACAACAGCTTCCAAATCAATTACAACCATGAATGTATGTTAATGTGTTTGAGCACATTTGAGATCGTTTGAAACATCAATCATCTTAACCCGATGGAATCGATGGCGGACCGACAACTGGAAGCTGCGTTTGTTGCTAAGCAACGTTCCGATAAAGATCCAAAGAACAGAGCGTACAATCTGACAGGCTCAGTAGGCGGTGATTCTTGAACGTACATGACACGCGTCGTTATGTAGAAATTATAGAAACCTTATCAAACCTTACACCCCTCAAAATCATCATATTAAAAATTATTAGGCACACAAAATGAGGCAATTTGTGATGTGATTAAGTTTAATGAACTGGCCAAATTTATGAGCTTTACTCCTACCTTCGTAGCTCATCGAATCGTTGAGCTTCTTTTCGCAAAACACTTCCACTTTAAGCATTATTTCTTCATTCAACTGGCACGTGAGCAGTTTTCACAAGCAGCAGCACCAAACCAAACCCCAAATTTACAATCCTTTTAAGTTTGGTTCACCGTTCCCGGTGGCCCCGAAAATGGGTGCCAAATGTTGCACTTTAACAGCCCGTTCGCCGCTTCGCGAAGATCCCATTCCGCAAATGGAACCAACGTGCGTAGCATAAAGGGCTTTAAAGCATATTTCACCTCAGCAATCACCCTCACCCGACGGTGGCCCCC